>NW_025727582.1:0-189205 GCF_021461385.2 Schistocerca piceifrons | reverse complement strand
GCAATTTCTGTGTTTCATCGTCAATAAGATGGTCCAAGGGACACAGTAATCCTCAAGTGAAACATCGGAATCTAAAACTGGACTCACAGGAGGGGTTCGAATCATAGAAAGTTAGAGTGTCAGTCCACTTTTACTTAAGTTGACATTGTGCATTTTGTATTAAATTTCGATGCAATTTCTGTGTTTCATCGTCAATAAGAAGGTGCAAGGTACACAGTAAACCTGAAGTGAAGCATCGGAATCTAAAACTGGTCTCACAGGAGAGTTTCATATCATAGAAACTGAGAGTGTCAGACCTCTTGTACTTAAGTCGGCATTGTGCCAATTGTATTAAATTCGGATGCAATTTCTTTGTTTCATCGTCAATAAGATGGTCCAAGGGATACAGTAAAACTGAAGTGAAACATCGGAATCTAAATCTGGACTCACAGGAGAGGTTCAAATCATAGAAAGTTAGAGTGTCACTCCTCTTGTACTTGAGTCGGTATTGTGCCTTTTGTATTGAATTCGGATGCAATTTCTGTGTTTCATCGTCAATAACAAGGTCCAAGGGATATAGTAAACCTGAAGTGAAGCATCGGAATCTAAAACTGGACTCACAGGGAAGTTAAAATCATAGAATGTTAGAGTGTCACTCCTCTTGTACTTAAGTCGGAATTGTAAATTTTGTATTAAATTCGGATGCAATATCTGTGTTTCATCGTCAATAAGAAGGTGCAATGTATACAGTAGACCTGAAGTGAAGCATCGGAATCTAAAACTGGACTCACAGGAGAGGTTCAAATCATAGAAAGTTAGAGTGTCATTCCCCTTGTACTTAAGTCGCATTGTGCCTTTTGAATTTAACTCCGATGCAATTTCTTTGTTTCATCGTCAATAAGAAGGTGCAAGGTATACAGTAAACCTGAAGTGAAGCATCGGAATCTAAAACTGGACTCACAGGAGAGGTTCAAATCAAAGAAAGTGAGAGTGTCAGTTCTCTTGTACCTAAGTCGGCATTGTGCCTTTTGAATTTAATTCCGATGCAATTTCTGTGTTTTATCGTCAATAAGAACGTCCAAGGGATACAGTAAACCTGAAGTGAAGCAACGGATTCTAAAACTGGACTCACAGGAGAGGTTCAAATCATAGAAAGTGAGAGTGTCAGTCCTCCTTTACTAAAATCGGAATTGTGCCCTTTTAATTTAATTCCGATGCAATTTCTGTGTGTCATCGTCAATAAGAAGGTCTAAGGGAGACAGTAAACCTGAAGTGCAGCATCGGAATCTAAAACTGGACTCACAGGAGAGGTTCAAATCATACAAAGTTAGAGTGTCAGTCCTCTTTTACTTAAGTCAGCATTGTGCCATTTGTATTAAATTCGGATGCAATTTCTGTGTTTCATCGTCAATAAGGAGGTCCAAGGGATACAGTTAACCTGAAGGGAAGCATCGGAACCCAAAACTGGACTCACAGGAGAGGTTCATATCATAGAAAGTTAGAATGTCATCCACTTGTACTTATGTCGGCATTGTGCCTTTTGTTCCAAATTCGGATGCAATTTCTGTGTTTCATCGTCAATAAGAAGGTCGAAGGGATACAGTATACCTGAAGTGAAGCATCGGAATCTAAAACTGGACTCGCAGGAAAGATTCAAATCATAGATAGTTAGAGTGTCAGTCCTCTTGTACTTAAGTCAATATTGTGCCTCTTGTATTAAATTCGGATGCAATTTCTGTGTTTCATCGTCTATAAGAAGGTCCAAGGGACACAGTAAACCTTAAGTGAAACATCGGGATCTACAACTGGACTCACAGGAGAGGTTCAAATCATAGAAAGTTAGAGTGTCAGTCCACTTTTACTTAAGACGACATTGTGCCTTTTGTTTTAAATTTCGATGCAATTTCTGTGTTTCATCGTCAATAAGTTGGTACAAGGTACACAGTAAACCTGAAGTGAAGCATCGGAATCTAAAACTGGACTCACAGGAGAGGTTCAAATCATAGTCAGTCCTCTTGTACTTAAGTCGGCATTGTGCCATTTGTACTAAATTCGGATGCAATATCTGTGTTTCATCGTCAATAAGAAGGTCCAAGGGATACAGTACACCTGAAGTGAAGCATCGGAATCTAAAACTGGACTCACAGGAGAAGTTCAAATCATTGGAAGTTAGAGTGTCAGTCCTCTTGTACTTAAGTCGGCATTGTGCCATTTTTATTAAATTCGGATGCAATTTCTGTGTTTCACCGTCAATAAGAAAGTCCAAAGGATACAGTAAACCTGAAGTGAAGCATCGAAATCTAAAACTGGACTCACATGAGAGGTTCAAATCATAGAGAGTTAGAGTGTCACTCCTCTTGTACTTAAGTCGGTATTGTGCCTTTTGTATTAAATTCGGATGCAATATCTGTGTTTCATCGTCAACAAGAAGGTCCAAGGGATACAGTAAACCTTAAGGGAAGCGTCGGAATCTAGAACTGGACTCACAGTAGAGGTTCAAACCATAGAATGTTAGAGTGTTAGTCCTCTTTTACTTAAGTCGGCATTGTGCCTTTTGTATTAAATTCGGATGAATTTTCTGTGTTTAATCGTCAATAAGAAGGTCCAAGGGATACAGTAAACCTGAAGTGAAGCATCGGAATCTAAAACTGGACTCACAGGAGAAGTTCAATTCATAGAAAGTTAGAGTGTCAGTCCTCTTGTACTTAAGTCGGTATTGTGCCTTTTGTATTAAATTCGAATGCAACTTCTGTGTTTTATCGTCAATAAGAAGGTCCGAGGGATACATTAAACCTTAAGGGAAGCGTCGGAATCTAAAACTGGACTCACAGGAGAGGTTCAAATCATAGAAAGTGAGAGTGTTAGTCATCTTGTACTTATGTCGGCATTGTGCCATTTGTATTAAATTCGGTTGCCATTTCTGTGTTTCATCGTCAATAAGAATGTCCTAGGGATACAGTAAACCTGAAGTGATGCATCGGAATCTAAAACTGGACTCACAGGAGAGATTAAAATCATAGAAAGTTAGAGTGTTACTCCTCTTGTACTTAAGTCCGTATTGTGCCTTTTGTATTAAATTCGGATGCAATTTCTGTGTTTCATCGTCAATAAGAAGGTCCAAGGGATACAGTAAACCTTAAGGGAAGCGTCGGAATCTAGAACTGGACTCACAGTAGAGGTTCAAATCATAGAAAGGTAGAGTGTCATTCCTCTAGTACTTAAGTCGCATTGTGCCTTTGAATTTAATTCCGATGCAATTTCTTTGTTTCATCGTCAATAAGAAGGTGCAAGGTATACAGTAAACCTGAAGTGAAGCATCGGAATCTAAAACTGGACTCACAAGAGAGGTTCAAATCATAGAAAGTGAGAGTGTTAGTCCTCTTGTAATTAAGTCGGTATTGTATCTTTTGTATTAAAATCGGATGCAATTTCTGTGTTTTATCGTCCATAAGAAGGTCCAAGGGATACAGTAAACCTTAAGGGAAGCGTCGGAATCTAAAACTGGACTCACAGGAGAGGTTCAAATCATAGAAAGTGAGAGTGTTAGTCCTCTTGTACTTAAGTCGGCATTGTGCCATTTGTATTAAAGTCGGTTGCAATTTCTGTGTTTCATCGTCAATAAGAATGTCCAAGGGATACAGTAAACCTGAAGTGATGCATCGGAATCTAAAACTGGACTCACTGGAGAGATTAAAATCATAGAAAGTTAGAGTGTTACTCCTCTTGTACTTATGTCGGTATTGTGCCTTTTGTATTAAATTCGGATGCAATTTCTGTGTTTCATCGTCAATAAGATGGTCCAAGGGACACAGTAATCCTCAAGTGAAACATCGGAATCTAAAACTGGACTCACAGGAGGGGTTCGAATCATAGAAAGTTAGAGTGTCAGTCCACTTTTACTTAAGTTGACATTGTGCATTTTGTATTAAATTTCGATGCAATTTCTGTGTTTCATCGTCAATAAGAAGGTGCAAGGTACACAGTAAACCTGAAGTGAAGCATCGGAATCTAAAACTGGTCTCACAGGAGAGTTTCATATCATAGAAACTGAGAGTGTCAGACCTCTTGTACTTAAGTCGGCATTGTGCCAATTGTATTAAATTCGGATGCAATTTCTTTGTTTCATCGTCAATAAGATGGTCCAAGGGATACAGTAAAACTGAAGTGAAACATCGGAATCTAAATCTGGACTCACAGGAGAGGTTCAAATCATAGAAAGTTAGAGTGTCACTCCTCTTGTACTTGAGTCGGTATTGTGCCTTTTGTATTGAATTCGGATGCAATTTCTGTGTTTCATCGTCAATAACAAGGTCCAAGGGATATAGTAAACCTGAAGTGAAGCATCGGAATCTAAAACTGGACTCACAGGGGAAGTTAAAATCATAGAATGTTAGAGTGTCACTCCTCTTGTACTTAAGTCGGAATTGTAAATTTTGTATTAAATTCGGATGCAATATCTGTGTTTCATCGTCAATAAGAAGGTGCAATGTATACAGTAGACCTGAAGTGAAGCATCGGAATCTAAAACTGGACTCACAGGAGAGGTTCAAATCATAGAAAGTTAGAGTGTCATTCCCCTTGTACTTAAGTCGCATTGTGCCTTTTGAATTTAACTCCGATGCAATTTCTTTGTTTCATCGTCAATAAGAAGGTGCAAGGTATACAGTAAACCTGAAGTGAAGCATCGGAATCTAAAACTGGACTCACAGGAGAGGTTCAAATCAAAGAAAGTGAGAGTGTCAGTTCTCTTGTACCTAAGTCGGCATTGTGCCTTTTGAATTTAATTCCGATGCAATTTCTGTGTTTTATCGTCAATAAGAACGTCCAAGGGATACAGTAAACCTGAAGTGAAGCAACGGATTCTAAAACTGGACTCACAGGAGAGGTTCAAATCATAGAAAGTGAGAGTGTCAGTCCTCCTTTACTAAAATCGGAATTGTGCCCTTTTAATTTAATTCCGATGCAATTTCTGTGTGTCATCGTCAATAAGAAGGTCTAAGGGAGACAGTAAACCTGAAGTGCAGCATCGGAATCTAAAACTGGACTCACAGGAGAGGTTCAAATCATACAAAGTTAGAGTGTCAGTCCTCTTTTACTTAAGTCAGCATTGTGCCATTTGTATTAAATTCGGATGCAATTTCTGTGTTTCATCGTCAATAAGGAGGTCCAAGGGATACAGTTAACCTGAAGGGAAGCATCGGAACCCAAAACTGGACTCACAGGAGAGGTTCATATCATAGAAAGTTAGAATGTCATCCACTTGTACTTATGTCGGCATTGTGCCTTTTGTTCCAAATTCGGATGCAATTTCTGTGTTTCATCGTCAATAAGAAGGTCGAAGGGATACAGTATACCTGAAGTGAAGCATCGGAATCTAAAACTGGACTCGCAGGAAAGATTCAAATCATAGATAGTTAGAGTGTCAGTCCTCTTGTACTTAAGTCAATATTGTGCCTCTTGTATTAAATTCGGATGCAATTTCTGTGTTTCATCGTCTATAAGAAGGTCCAAGGGACACAGTAAACCTTAAGTGAAACATCGGGATCTACAACTGGACTCACAGGAGAGGTTCAAATCATAGAAAGTTAGAGTGTCAGTCCACTTTTACTTAAGACGACATTGTGCCTTTTGTTTTAAATTTCGATGCAATTTCTGTGTTTCATCGTCAATAAGTTGGTACAAGGTACACAGTAAACCTGAAGTGAAGCATCGGAATCTAAAACTGGACTCACAGGAGAGGTTCAAATCATAGTCAGTCCTCTTGTACTTAAGTCGGCATTGTGCCATTTGTACTAAATTCGGATGCAATATCTGTGTTTCATCGTCAATAAGAAGGTCCAAGGGATACAGTACACCTGAAGTGAAGCATCGGAATCTAAAACTGGACTCACAGGAGAAGTTCAAATCATTGGAAGTTAGAGTGTCAGTCCTCTTGTACTTAAGTCGGCATTGTGCCATTTGTATTAAATTCGGATGCAATTTCTGTGTTTCATCGTCAATATGAAGGTCCAAGGGATACAGTTAAACTGAAGTGAAGCAACGGAACCTAAAACTGGACTCACAGGAGAGGTTCATATCATAGAAAGTTAGAATGTCAGTCCACTTGTACTTATGTCGGCATTGTGCCTTTTGTTCTAAATTCGGATGCATTTTCTGTGTTTCATCGTCAATAAGAAAGTCCAAGGGATACAGTATACCTGAAGTGAAGCATCGGAATCTCAAACTGGACTCACAGGAAAGATTCAAATCATAGATAGTTAGAGTGTCAGTCCTCTTGTACGTAAGTCAATATTGTGCCTCTTGTATTAAATTTGGATGCAATTTCTGTGTTTCATCGTCTATAAGAAGGTCCAAGGGACACAGTAAAACTTAAGTGAAACCTTGGGATCTACAACTGGACTCACAGGACGGGTTCAAATCATAGAAATTTATAGTGTCACTCCTCTTGTACTTGAGTCGGTATTGTGATTTTTGTATTGAATTCGGATGCAATTTCGGTGTTTCATCGTCAATAACAAGGTCCAAGGGATATAGTAAACCTGAAGTGAAGCATCGGAGTCCAAAACTGGACTCACAGGAGAAGTTCAAATCATAGAAAGTTAGAGTGTCAGTCCTCTTGTACTTAAGTCGGCATTGTGCCTTTTGTATGAAATTCGGATGCAATTTCTGTGTTTCACCGTCAATAAGAAAGTCCTAGGGATACAGTAAACCTGAAGTGAAGCATCGGAATCTAAAACTGGACTCACAGGAGAGGTTCAAATCATAGAAAGGTAGAGTGTCATTCCTCTTGTACTTAAGTCGCATTGTGCCTTTCAATTAATTCCGATGCAATTTCTTTGTTTCATCGTCAATAAGAAGGTCGAAGGGAGACAGTAAACCTGAAGTGAAGCATCGGAATCTGAAACTGGACTCACAGGAGTGGTTCAAATCATAGAAACCGAGAGTGTCAGTCCTCTTGTACTTAAGTCGACATCGTGCCATTTGTATTAAATTGGGATGCAATTTCTGTGTTTCATCTTCAATAAGAAGGTCCAATCTATACAGTAAACCTGAAGTGAAGCATCGGAATCTAAAACTGGACTCACAGGAGAGGTTCAAATCATAGAAAGTTAGAGTGTCACTCCTATTGTACTTAAGTCGGTATTGTGCCTTTTGTATTAAATTCGGATGCGATTTCTGTGTTTCATCGTCTATAAGAAGGTCCAAGGGACACAGTAAACCTTAAGTGAAACATTGGGATCTACAACTGGACTCACTGGAGAGGTTCAAACCATAGATAGTTAGAATGTCAGTCCTCTTGTACTTAAGTCGGCATTGTGCGTTTTGACTTTAATTCCGATGCAATTTCTGTGTTTCATCGTCAATAAGAAGGTGCAAGGTATACAGTAAACCTGAAGTGAAGCATCGGAATCTAAAACTGGACTCACAATAGAGGTTCAAATCATAGAAAGTGGGAGTGTCAGTCCTCTTGTACTTACGTCGGCATTGTGCCTATTGTATTGAATACCGATGCAATTTCTGTGTTTCATCGTCAATAAGAAGGTCCAAAGGATACAGAAAACCTGAAGTGAAGCATCGGAATCTAAAACTGGATTTACAGGAGAGCATCAAATCAAAGAAAGTGAGAGTGTCAGTCCTCTTGTACTTAAGTCGGCATTGTGCCTTTTGAATTTAATTCCGATGCAATTTCTGTGTTTTATCGTCAATAAGAACGCCCAAGGGATACAGTAAACCTGAAGTGAAGCAACGGAATCTAAAACTGGACTCACAGGAGAGCTTCAAATCAAAGAAAGTGAGAGTGTCAGTCCTCTTGTACTTAAGTCGACATCGTGCCATTTGTATTAAATTGGGATGCAATTTCTGTGTTTCATCTTCAATAAGAAGGTCCAATCTATACAGTAAACCTGAAGTGAAGCATCGGAATCTAAAACTGGACTCACAGGATTGGTTCAAATCATACAAAGTTAGAGAGTCAGTCCTCTTTTACTTAAGTCAGCATTGTGTCTTTTGTATTAAATTCCGATGCAATTTCTGTGTTTCATCGTCATTAAGAAGGTACAAGGTGTACAGTAAACCTGAAGTGAAGCATCGGAATCTAAAACTGGACTCACAGGAGAGGTTCAAATCATAGAAAGTGAGAGTGTCAGTCCTCTTGAACTTACGTCGGCATTGTGCCTATTGTATTGAATACCGATGCAATTTCTGTGTTTCATCGTCAATAAGAAGGTCCAATGGATACAGTATACCTGAAGTTAAGCATCTGAATCTAAAACTGGACTCACAGGAGAGGTTCAAATCAAAGAAAGTGAAAGTATCAGTACTCTTGTACTTAAGTCGGCATTGTGCCTTTTGAATTTAATTCCGATGCAATTTCTGTGTTTTATCGTCAATAAGAACGTCCAAGGGATACAGTAGACATGAAGTGAAGCAACGGAATCTAAAACGTGATTCACAGGAGAGGTTCAAATCATAGAAAGTGAGAGTGTCAGTCCTCTTTTACTTAAGTCGGAATTGTGCCTTTTGAATTTAATTCCGATGCAATTTCTGTGTGTCATCCTCAATAAGAAGGTGAAATGGATACAGTAAACCTGAAGTGAAGCATCGGAATCTAAAACTGGACTCACAGGAAAGATTCAAATCATAGGAAGTTAGAGTGTCAGTCCTCTTGTACTTAAGTCAGTATTGTGCCTCTTGTATTAAATTCGGATGCAATTTCTGAGTTTCATCGTCAATAAGAAGGTCCAAAGGACACAGTAATCCTCAAGTGAAACATTGGAATCTAAAACTGGACTCACAGGAGAGGTTCAAATCATAGAAACTGAGAGTGTCAGTCCTCTTGTACTTAAGTCGGCATTGTGCCAATTGTATTAAATTCGGATGCATTTTCTGTGTTTCATCGTCAATAAGAAGGTCCAAGGGATACAGTAAAACTGAAGTGAAACATCGGAATCTAAATCTGGACTCACAGGAGAGGTTCAAATCATAGAAAGTTAGAGTGTCACTCCTCTTGTACTTGAGTCGGTATTGTGCCTTTTGTATTGAATTCGGATGCAATTTCTGTGTTTCACCGTCGATAAGAAAGTCCAAGGGATACAGTAAACCTGAAGTGAAGCATCGGAATCTAAAACTGGACTCACAGGAGAGGTTCAAATCATAGAGAGTTAGAGTGTCAGTCCTCTTGTACTTAAGTCGGCATTGTGCCATTTGTATTAAATTCGGATGCAATTTCTGTGTTTCATCGTCTATAAGAAGGTCCAAGGGACACAGTAAACCTTAAGTGAAACATTGGGATCTACAACTGGACTCACTGGAGAGGTTCAAATCATAGAAAGTTAGAGTGTCAGTCCACTTTTACTTATGTCGACATTGTACCTTTTGTATTAAATTCGGATGCAATATCTGTGTTTCATCGTCAATAAGAAGGTGCAATGTATACAGTAGACCAGAAGTGAAGCATCGGAATCAAAACTGGACTCACAGGAGAGGTTCAAATCATAGAAAGTTAGAGTGTCATTCCTCTTGTACTTAAGTCGCATTGTGCCTTTTGAATTTAATTCCGATGCAATTTCTTTGTTTCATCGTCAATAAGAAGGTGCAAGGTATACAGTAAACCTGAAGTGAAGCATCGGAATCTAAAACTGGAGTCACATTAGAGGTTCGAATCATGGAAAGTGAGAGTGTCAGTCCTCTTTTACTTGAGTCGGCATTGTGCCTTTAGTATTAAATTCCGATGCAATTTCAGTGTCTCATCGTCAATAAGAGGGTGCAAGTTATACAGTAAACCTGAAGTGAAGCATCGGAATCTAAAACTGGACTCATAGGAGACGTTCAAATCAAAGAAAGTGTGAGTGTCAGTCCTCTTGTACTTAAGTCGGCATTGTGCCATTTGTATTAAAATTAAATTCGGACGCAATGTCTGTGTTTCATCGTCAATAAGAAGGTCCAAGGGATACAGAAAACCTGAAGTGAAGCATCGGAAACTAAAACTGCATTCACAGGAGAGGTTCAAATCAAAGGAAGTGAGAGTGTCAGTCCTCTTGTACTTAGGTCGGCATTGTGCCTTTTTAATTTAATTCCGATGCAATTTCTGTGTGTCATCGTCAATAAGAAGGTCAAAGGGAGACAGTAAACCTGAAGTGCAGCATCGGAATCTAAAACTGGACTCACAGGAGAGGTTCAAATCATACAAATTTAGAGTGTCATTCCTGTTTTACTTAAGTCAGCATTGTGCCTTTTGTATTAAATTCCGATGCAATTTCTGTGTTTCATCGTCAATAAGAAGGTGCAAGGTATACAGTAAACCTGAAGTGAAGCATCGGAATCTAAAACTGGACTCACATCAGAGGTTCAAATCATAGAAAGTGAGAGTGTCAGTCCTCTTGTACTTAAGTCGGCATTGTGCCATTTGTATTAAATTCGGATGCAATTTCTGTGTTTCATCGTCAATAAGAAGGTCCAAGGGATACAGTTAACCTGAAGTGAAGCATCGGAACCTAAAACTAGACTCACAGGAGAGGTTCATATCATAGAAAGTTAGAATGTCAGTCCACTTGTACTTATGTCGGCATTGTGCCTTTTGTTCTAAATTCGGATGCAATTTCTGTGTTTCATCGTCAATAAGAAGGTCCAAGGGACACAGTAAACCTCAAGTGAAACCTCGGGATCTACAACTGGACTCACAGGAGAGGTTCAAATCATAGAAAGTTAGAGTGTCAGTCCACTTCTACTTAAGTCGACATTGTGCTTTTGTATTAAATTTCGATGCAATTTCTGTGTTTCATCGTCAATAAGAAGGTGCAAGGTACACAGTAAACCTGAAGTGAAGCATCGGAATGTAAAACTGGACTCACAGGAAAGGTTCAATTCATTGAAACTGAGGCTGTCAGTCCTCTTGTACTTAAGTCGGCATTGTGCCATTGGTATTAAATTCGGATGCAATTTCTGTGTTTCATCGTCAGTAAGAAGTTCCAAGGGATACAGTTAACCTGAAGTGAAGCATCGGAACCTGAAACTGGACTCACAGGAGAGGTTCATATCATAGAAAGTTAGAATGTCAGTCCACTTGTACATATGTCGGCATTGTGCCTTTTGTTCTAAATTCGGATGCAATTTCTGTGTTTCATCGTCCATAAGTAGGTCCAAGGGATACAGTTAACCTGAAGTGAAGCATCGGAACCTAAAACTGGACTCACAGGAGAGGTTCATATCATAGAAAGTTATAATGTCAGTCCACTTGTACATATGTCGGCATTGTGCCTTTTGTTCTAAATTCGGATGCAATTTCTGTGTTTCATCGTCAATAAGAAGGTCCAAGGGATACAGTAAACCTGAAGTGAAGCATCGGAATCTAAAACTGGACTCACAGGAAAGGTTCGAATCATGGAAAGTGAGAGTGTCAGTCCTCTTTTACTTAAGTCGGCATTGTGCCTTTTGTATTAAATTCCGATGCAATTTCAGTGTCTCATCGTCAATAAGAAGGTGCAAGGTATACAGTAAACCTGAAGTGAAGCATCGGAATCTAAAACTGGACTCACAGGAGAGGTTCAAATCATAGAAAGTGAGAGTGTCAGTCCTCTTTTACTTAAGTCGGAATTGTGCCTTTTGAATTTAATTCCGATGCAATTTCTGTGTGTCATCCTCAATAAGAAGGTGAAAGGGATACACTAAACCTGAAGTGAAGCATCGGAATCTAAAACTGGACTCACAGGAAAGATTCAAATCATAGGTAGTTAGAGTGTCAGTCCTCTTGTACTTAAGTCAGTATTGTGCCTCTTGTATTAAATTCGGATGCAATTTCTGTGTTTCATCGTCAATAAGAAGGTCCAAGGGACACAGTAATCCTCAAGTGAAACATTGGAATCTTAAACTGGACTCACAGGAGAGGTTCAAATCATAGAAACTGAGAGTGTCAGTCCTCTTGTACTTAAGTCGGCATTGTGCCAATTGTATTAAATTCGGATGCATTTTCTGTGTTTCATCGTCAATAAGAAGGTCCAAGGGATACAGTAAACCTGAAGTGAAGCATCGGAATCTAAAACTGGACTCACAGGAGAGGTTCAAATCATAGAGAGTTAGAGTGTCAGTCCTCTTGTACTTAAGTCAATATTGTGCCTCTTGTATTAAATTCGGATGCAATTTCTGTGTTTCATCGTCTATAAGAATGTCCAAGGGACACAGTAAACCTTAAGTGAAACATTGGGATCTACAACTGGACTCACAGGAGAGGTTCAAATCATAGAAAGTTAGAGTGTCAGTCCACTTTTACTTATGTCGACATTGTGCCTTTTGTATTAAATTCGGATGCAATATCTGTGTTTCATCGTCAATAAGAAGGTGCAATGTATACAGTAGACCTGAAGTGAAGCATCGGAATCTAAAACTGGACTCACAGGAGAGGTTCAAATCATAGAAAGTTAGAGTGTCATTCCTCTTGTACTTAAGTCGCATTGTGCCTTTTGAATTTAATTCCGATGCAATTTCTTTGTTTCATCGTCAATAAGAAGGTGCAAGGTATACAGTAAACCTGAAGTGAAGCATCGGAATCTAAAACTGGAGTCACATTAGAGGTTCGAATCATGGAAAGTGAGAGTGTCAGTCCTCTTTTACTTGAGTCGGCATTGTGCCTTTAGTATTAAATTCCGATGCAATTTCAGTGTCTCATCGTCAATAAGAGGGTGCAAGTTATACAGTAAACCTGAAGTGAAGCATCGGAATCTAAAACTGGACTCATAGGAGACGTTCAAATCAAAGAAAGTGTGAGTGTCAGTCCTCTTGTACTTAAGTCGGCATTGTGCCATTTGTATTAAAATTAAATTCGGACGCAATTTCTGTGTTTCATCGTCAATAAGAAGGTCCAAGGGATACAGAAAACCTGAAGTGAAGCATCGGAATCTAAATCTGCATTCACAGGAGAGGTTCAAATCAAAGGAAGTGAGAGTGTCAGTCCTCTTGTACTTAAGTCGGCATTGTGCCTTTTGAATTTAATTCCGATGCAATTTCTGTGTTTTATCGTCAATAAGAACGTCCAAGGGATACAGCAAACCTGAAGTGAAGCAACGGATTCTAAAACTGGACTCACAGGAGAGGTTCAAATCATAGAAAGTTAGAGTGTCAGTCCACTTCTACTTAAGTCGACATTGTGCTTTTGTATTAAATTTCGATGCAATTTCTGTGTTTCATCGTCAATAAGAATGTGCAAGGTACACGGTAAACCTGAAGTGAAGCATCGGAATCTAAAACTGGACTCACAGGAAAGGTTCAATTCATTGAAACTGAGGGTGTCAGTCCTCTTGTACTTAAGTCGGCATTGTGCCATTTGTATTAAATTCGGATGCAATTTCTGTGTTTCATCGTCAATAAGAAGGTCCAAGGGATACAGTTAACCTGAAGTGAAGCATCGGAACCTAAAACTGGACTCACAGGAGAGGTTCATATCATAGAAAGTTAGAATGTCAGTCCACTTGTACATATGTCGGCATTGTGCCTTTTGTTCTAAATTCGGATGCAATTTCTGTGTTTCATCGTCAATAAGAAGGTCCAAGGGATACAGTTAACCTGAAGTGAAGCATCGGAACCTAAAACTGGACTCACAGGAGAGGTTCATATCATAGAAAGGTAGAATGTCAGTCCACTTGTACATATGTCGGCATTGTGCCTTTTGTTCTAAAATCGGATGCAATTTCTGTGTTTCATCGTCAATAACAAGGTCCAAGGGATATAGTAAACCTGAAGTGAAGCATCGGAATCTAAAACTGGACTCACAGGAGAAGTTCAAATCATAGAAAGTTAGAGTGTTAGTCCTCTTGTACTTATGTCGGCATTGTGCCATTTGTATTAAATTCGGTTGCAATTTCTGTGTTTCATCGTCAATAAGAATGTCCAAGGGATACAGTAAACCTGAAGTGAAGCATCGGAATCTAAAACTGGACTCACATTAGAGCTTCGAATCATGGAAAGTGAGAGTGTCAGTCCTCTTTTACTTGAGTCGGCATTGTGCCTTTTGTATTAAATTCCGATGCAATTTCAGTGTCTCATCGTCAATAAGAAGGTGCAAGGTATACAGTAAACCTGAAGTGAAGCATCGGAATCTAAAACTGGACTCACAGGAGAGGTTCAAATGAAAGAAAGTGAGAGTGTCAGTCCTCTTGTACTTAAGTCGGCATTGTGCCATTTGTATTAAATTCGGACGCAATTTCTGTGTTTCATCGTCAATAAGAAGGTCCAAGGGATACAGAAAACCTGAAGTGAAGCATCGGAATCTAAAACTGGATTCACAGGAGAGGTTCAAATCAAAGAAAGTGAGAGTGTCAGTCCTCTTGTACTTAAGTCGGCATTGTGCTTTTTGAATTTAATTCCGATGCAATTTCTGTGTTTTATCGTCAATAAGAACTTCCAAGGGATACAGTAAACCTGAAGTGAAGCAACGGAATCTAAAACTGGACTCACAGGAGAGGTTCAAATCATAGAAAGGTAGAGTGTCATTCCTCTTGTACTTAAGTCGCATTGTGCCTTTCAATTCATTCCGATGCAATTTCTTTGTTTCATCGTCAATAAGAAGGTCGAAGGGAGACAGTAAACCTGAAGTGAAGCATCGGAATCTGAAACTGGACTCACAGGAGAGGTTCAAATCATAGAAAGTGAGAGTGTTAGTCCTCTTGTACTTATGTCGGCATTGTGCCATTTGTATTAAATTCGGTTGCAATTTCTGTGTTTCGTCGTCAATAAGAAAGTCCAAGGGATACAGTATACCTGAAGTGAAGCATCGGAATCTCAAACTGGACTCACAGGAAAGATTCAAATCATAGATAGTTAGAGTGTCAGTCCTCTTGTACTTAAGTCAATATTGTGCCTCTTGTATTAAATTTGGATGCAATTTCTGTGTTTCATCGGCTATAAGAAGGTCCAAGGGACACAGTAAAACTTAAGTGAAACCTTGGGATCTACAACTGGACTCACAGGACGGGTTCAAATCATAGAAATTTAGAGTGTCACTCCTCTTGTACTTGAGTCGGTATTGTGCCTTTTGTATTGAATTCGGATGCAATTTCGGTGTTTCATCGTCAATAACAAGGTCCAAGGGATATAGTAAACCTGAAGTGAAGCATCGGAGTCTAAAACTGGACTCACAGGAGAAGTTCAAATCATAGAAAGTTAGAGTGTCAGTCCTCTTGTACTTAAGTCGGCATTGTGCCTTTTGTATGAAATTCGGATGCAATTTCTGTGTTTCACCGTCAATAAGAAAGTCCTAGGGATACAGTAAACCTGAAGTGAAGCATCGGAATCTAAAACTGGACTCACAGGAGAGGTTCAAATCATAGAAAGGTAGAGTGTCATTCCTCTTGTACTTAAGTCGCATTGTGCCTTTCAATTAATTCCGATGCAATTTCTTTGTTTCATCGTCAATAAGAAGGTCGAAGGGAGACAGTAAACCTGAAGTGAAGCATCGGAATCTGAAACTGGACTCACAGGAGTGGTTCAAATCATAGAAACCGAGAGTGTCAGTCCTCTTGTACTTAAGTCGACATCGTGCCATTTGTATTAAATTGGGATGCAATTTCTGTGTTTCATCTTCAATAAGAAGGTCCAATCTATACAGTAAACCTGAAGTGAAGCATCGGAATCTAAAACTGGACTCACAGGAGAGGTTCAAATCATAGAAAGTTAGAGTGTCACTCCTATTGTACTTAAGTCGGTATTGTGCCTTTTGTATTAAATTCGGATGCAATATCTGTGGTTCATCGTCAATAAGAATGTCCAAGGGATACAGTAAACCTGAATTAAAGCATCGGAATCTAAAACTGGATGCACAGGAGAGGTTCAAATCATAGAAAGTTAGAATGTCAGTCCTCTTGTACTTAAGTCGGCATTGTGCGTTTTGACTTTAATTCCGATGCAATTTCTGTGTTTCATCGTCAATAAGAAGGTGCAAGGTATACAGTAAACCTGAAGTGAAGCATCGGAATCTAAAACTGGACTCACAATAGAGGTTCAAATCATAGAAAGTGGGAGTGTCAGTCCTCTTGTACTTACGTCGGCATTGTGCCTATTGTATTGAATACCGATGCAATTTCTGTGTTTCATCGTCAATAAGAAGGTCCAAAGGATACAGAAAACCTGAAGTGAAGCATCGGAATCTAAAACTGGATTTACAGGAGAGCATCAAATCAAAGAAAGTGAGAGTGTCAGTCCTCTTGTACTTAAGTCGGCATTGTGCCTTTTGAATTTAATTCCGATGCAATTTCTATGTTTTATCGTCAATAAGAACGCCCAAGGGATACAGTAAACCTGAAGTGAGGCAACGGAATCTAAAACTGGACTCACAGGAGAGCTTCAAATCAAAGAAAGTGAGAGTGTCAGTCCTCTTGTACTTAAGTCGACATCGTGCCATTTGTATTAAATTGGGATGCAATTTCTGTGTTTCATCTTCAATAAGAAGGTCCAATCTATACAGTAAACCTGAAGTGAAGCATCGGAATCTAAAACTGGACTCACAGGATTGGTTCAAATCATACAAAGTTAGAGAGTCAGTCCTCTTTTACTTAAGTCAGCATTGTGTCTTTTGTATTAAATTCCGATGCAATTTCTGTGTTTCATCGTCATTAAGAAGGTACAAGGTGTACAGTAAACCGAAGTGAAGCATCAGAATCTAAAACTGGACTCACATCTGAGGTTCAAATCATAGAAAGTTAGAGTGTCAGTCCTCTTGTACTTAAGTCGGCATTGTGCCATTTGTATTAAATTCGAATGCAATTTCTGTGTTTCATCGTCAATAAGATGGTCCAAGGGATACAGTTAACCTGAAGTGAAGCATCGGAATCTAAAACTGGACTCACAGAAGTGGTTCATATCATAGATAGTTAGAATGTCAGTCCTCTTGTACTTAAGTCGGCATTGTGCGTTTTGAATTTAATTCCGATGCAATTTCTGTGTTTCATCGTCAATAAGAAGGTGCAAGGTATACAGTAAACCTGAAGTGAAGCATCGGAATCTAAAACTGGACTCACAGGAGAGGTTCAAATCATAGAAAGTGAGAGTGTCAGTCCTCTTGAACTTACGTCTGCATTGTGCATATTGTATTGAATACCGATGCAATTTCTGTGTTTCATCGTCAATAAGAAGGTCCAATGGATACAGTATACCTGAAGTTAAGCATCTGAATCTAAAACTGGACTCACAGGAGAGGTTCAAATCAAAGAAAGTGAGAGTATCAGTACTCTTGTACTTAAGTCGGCATTGTGCCTTTTGAATTTAATTCCGATGCAATTTCTGTGTTTTATCGTCAATAAGAACGTCCAAGGGATACAGTAAACATGAAGTGAAGCAACGGAATCTAAAACGTGATTCACAGGAGAGGTTCAAATCATAGAAAGTGAGAGTGTCAGTCCTCTTTTACTTAAGTCGGAATTGTGCCTTTTGAATTTAATTCCGATGCAATTTCTGTGTGTCATCCTCAATAAGAAGGTGAAAGGGATACAGTAAACCTGAAGTGAAGCATCGGAATCTAAAACTGGACTCACAGGAAAGATTCAAATCATAGGAAGTTAGAGTGTCAGTCCTCTTGTACTTAAGTCAGTATTGTGCCTCTTGTATTAAATTCGGATGCAATTTCTGTGTTTCATCGTCAATAAGAAGGTCCAAGGGATACAGTAAAACTGAAGTGAAACATCGAAATCTAAATCTGGACTCACAGGAGAGGTTCAAATCATAGAAAGTTAGAGTGTCACTCCTCTTGTACTTGAGTCGGTATTGTGCCTTTTGTATTGAATTCGGATGCAATTTCTGTGTTTCACCGTCGATAAGAAAGTCCAAGGGATACAGTAAACCTGAAGTGAAGCATCGGAATCTAAAACTGGACTCACAGGAGAGGTTCAAATCATAGAGAGTTAGAGTGTCAGTCCTCTTGTACTTAAGTCAATATTGTGCCTCTTGTATTAAATTCGGATGCAATTTCTGTGTTTCATCGTCCATAAGAAGGTCCAAGGGACACAGTAAACCTTAAGTGAAACATTGGGATCTACAACTGGACTCACTGGAGAGGTTCAAATCATAGAAAGTTAGAGTGTCAGTCCACTTTTACTTATTTCGGCATTGTACCTTTTGTATTAAATTCGGATGCAATATCTGTGTTTCATCGTCAATAAGAAGGTGCAATGAATACAGTAGACCTGAAGTGAAGCATCGGAATCAAAACTGGACTCACAGGAGAGGTTCAAATCATAGAAAGTTAGAGTGTCATTCCTCTTGTACTTAAGTCGCATTGTGCCTTTTGAATTTAATTCCGATGCAATTTCTTTGTTTCATCGTCAATAAGAAGGTGCAAGGTATACAGTAAACCTGAAGTGAAGCATCGGAATCTAAAACTGGAGTCACATTAGAGGTTCGAATCATGGAAAGTGAGAGTGTCAGTCCTCTTTTACTTGAGTCGGCATTGTGCCTTTAGTATTAAATTCCGATGCAATTTCAGTGTCTCATCGTCAATAAGAGGGTGCAAGTTATACAGTAAACCTGAAGTGAAGCATCGGAATCTAAAACTGGACTCATAGGAGACGTTCAAATCAAAGAAAGTGTGAGTGTCAGTCCTCTTGTACTTAAGTCGGAATTGTGCCATTTGTATTAAAATTAAATTCGGACGCAATGTCTGTGTTTCATCGTCAATAAGAAGGTCCAAGGGATACAGAAAACCTGAAGTGAAGCATCGGAAACTAAAACTGCATTCACAGGAGAGGTTCAAATCAAAGGAAGTGAGAGTGTCAGTCCTCTTGTACTTAGGTCGGCATTGTGCCTTTTGAATTTAATTCCGATGCAATTTCTGTGTTTTATCGTCAATAAGAACGTCCAAGGGATACAGCAAACCTGAAGTGAAGCAACGGATTCTAAAACTGGACTCACAGGAGAGGTTCAAATCATAGAATGTTAGAGTGTCAGTTCTCTTTTACTTAAGTCGGAATTGTGCCTTTTTAATTTAATTCCGATGCAATTTCTGTGTGTCATCGTCAATAAGAAGGTCAAAGGGAGACAGTAAACCTGAAGTGCAGCATCGGAATCTAAAACTGGACCCACAGGAGAGGTTCAAATCATACAAATTTAGAGTGTCATTCCTGTTTTACTTAAGTCAGCATTGTGCCTTTTGTATTAAATTCCGATGCAATTTCTGTGTTTCATCGTCAATAAGAAGGTGCAAGGTATACAGTAAACCTGAAGTGAAGCATCGGAATCTAAAACTGGACTCACATCAGAGGTTCAAATCATAGAAAGTGAGAGTGTCAGTCCTCTTGTACTTAAGTCGGCATTGTGCCATTTGTATTAAATTCGGATGCAATTTCTGTGTTTCATCGTCAATAGGAAGGTCCAAGGGATACAGTTAACCTGAAGTGAAGCATCGGAACCTAAAACTAGACTCACAGGAGAGGTTCATATCATAGAAAGTTAGAATGTCAGTCCACTTGTACTTATGTCGACATTGTGCCTTTTGTTCTAAATTCGGATGCAATTTCTGTGTTTCATCGTCAATAAGAAGGTCCAAGGGACACAGTAAACCTCAAGTGAAACCTCGGGATCTACAACTGGACTCACAGGAGAGGTTCAAATCATAGAAAGTTAGAGTGTCAGTCCACTTCTACTTAAGTCGACATTGTGCTTTTGTATTAAATTTCGATGCAATTTCTATGTTTCATCGTCAATAAGAAGGTGCAAGGTACACAGTAAACCTGAAGTGAAGCATCGGAATCTAAAACTGGACTCACAGGAAAGGTTCAATTCATTGAAACTGAGGGTGTCAGTCCTCTTGTACTTAAGTCGGCATTGTGCCATTGGTATTAAATTCGGATGCAATTTCTGTGTTTCATCGTCAGTAAGAAGGTCCAAGGGATACAGTTAACCTGAAGTGAAGCATCGGAACCTAAAACTGGACTCACAGGAGAGGTTCATATCATAGAAAGTTAGAATGTCAGTCCACTTGTACATATGTCGGCATTGTGCCTTTTGTTCTAAATTCGGATGCAATTTCTGTGTTTCATCGTCAATAAGAAGGTCCAAGGGATACAGTTAACCTGAAGTGAAGCATCGGAACCTAAAACTGGACTCACAGGAGAGGTTCATATCATAGAAAGTTAGAATGTCAGTCCACTTGTACATATGTCGGCATTGTGCCTTTTGTTCTAAATTCGGATGCAATTTCTGTGTTTCATCGTCAATAAGAAGGTCCAAGGGATACAGTAAACCTGAAGTGAAGCATCGGAATCTAAAACTGGACTCACAGGAAAGGTTCGAATCATGGAAAGTGAGAGTGTCAGTCCTCTTTTACTTAAGTCGGCATTGTGCCTTTTGTATTAAATTCCGATGCAATTTCAGTGTCTCATCGTCAATAAGAAGGTGCAAGGTATACAGTAAACCTGAAGTGAAGCATCGGAATCTAAAACTGGACTCACAGGAGAGGTTCAAATCATAGAAAGTGAGAGTGTCAGTCCTCTTTTACTTAAGTCGGAATTGTGCCTTTTGAATTTAATTCCGATGCAATTTCTGTGTGTCATCCTCAATAAGAAGGTGAAAGGGATACAGTAAACCTGAAGTGAAGCATCGGAATCTAAAACTGGACTCACAGGAAAGATTCAAATCATAGGTAGTTAGAGTGTCAGTCCTCTTGTACTTAAGTCAGTATTGTGCCTCTTGTATTAAATTCGGATGCAATTTCTGTGTTTCATCGTCAATAAGAAGGTCCAAGGGACACAGTAATCCTCAAGTGAAACATTGGAATCTTAAACTGGACTCACAGGAGAGGTTCAAATCATAGAAACTGAGAGTGTCAGTCCTCTTGTACTTAAGTCGGCATTGTGCCAATTGTATTAAATTCGGATGCATTTTCTGTGTTTCATCGTCAATAAGAAGGTCCAAGGGATACAGTAAACCTGAAGTGAAGCATCGGAATCTAAAACTGGACTCACAGGAGAGGTTCAAATCATAGAGAGTTAGAGTGTCAGTCCTCTTGTACTTAAGTCAATATTGTGCCTCTTGTATTAAATTCGGATGCAATTTCTGTGTTTCATCGCCTATAAGAATGTCCAAGGGACACAGTAAACCTTAAGTGAAACATTGGGATCTACAACTGGACTCTCAGGAGAGGTTCAAATCATAGAAAGTTAGAGTGTCAATCCACTTTTACTTATGTCGACATTGTGCCTTTTGTATTAAATTCGGATGCAATATCTGTGTTTCATCGTCAATAAGAAGGTGCAACGTATACAGTAGACCTGAAGTGAAGCATCGGAATCTAAAACTGGACTCACAGGAGAGGTTCAAATCATAGAAAGTTAGAGTGTCATTCCTCTTGTACTTAAGTCGCATTGTGCCTTTAGTATTAAATTCCGATGCAATTTCAGTGTCTCATCGTCAATAAGAGGGTGCAAGTTATACAGTAAACCTGAAGTGAAGCATCGGAATCTAAAACTGGACTCATAGGAGACGTTCAAATCAAAGAAAGTGTGAGTGTCAGTCCTCTTGTACTTAAGTCGGCATTGTGCCATTTGTATTAAAATTAAATTCGGACGCAATTTCTGTGTTTCATCGTCAATAAGAAGGTCCAAGGGATACAGAAAACCTGAAGTGAAGCATCGGAATCTAAAACTGCATTCACAGGAGAGGTTCAAATCAAAGGAAGTGAGAGTGTCAGTCCTCTTGTACTTAAGTCGGCATTGTGCCTTTTGAATTTAATTCCGATGCAATTTCTGTGTTTTATCGTCAATAAGAACGTCCAAGGGATACAGCAAACCTGAAGTGAAGCAACGGATTCTAAAACTGGACTCACAGGAGAGGTTCAAATCATAGAAAGTTAGAGTGTCAGTCCACTTCTACTTAAGTCGACATTGTGCTTTTGTATTAAATTTCGATGCAATTTCTGTGTTTCATCGTCAATAAGAATGTGCAAGGTACACAGTAAACCTGAATCGAAGCATCGGAATCTAAAACTGGACTCACAGGAAAGGTTCAATTCATTGAAACTGAGGGTGTCAGTCCTCTTGTACTTAAGTCGGCATTGTGCCATTTGTATTAAATTCGGATGCAATTTCTGTGTTTCATCGTCAATAAGAAGGTCCAAGGGATACAGTTAACCTGAAGTGAAGCATCGGAACCTAAAACTGGACTCACAGGAGAGGTTCATATCATAGAAAGTTAGAATGTCAGTCCACTTGTACATATGTCGGCATTGTGCCTTTTGTTCTAAATTCGGATGCAATTTCTGTGTTTCATCGTAAATAAGAAGGTCCAAGGGATACAGTTAACCTGAAGTGAAGCATCGGAACCTAAAACTGGACTCACAGGAGAGGTTCATATCATAGAAAGGTAGAATGTCAGTCCACTTGTACATATGTCGGCATTGTGCCTTTTGTTCTAAAATCGGATGCAATTTCTGTGTTTCATCGTCAATAACAAGGTCCAAGGGATATAGTAAACCTGAAGTGAAGCATCGGAATCTAAAACTGGACTCACAGGAGAAGTTCAAATCATAGAAAGTTAGAGTGTTAGTCCTCTTGTACTTAAGTCGGTATTGTGCCTTTTGTATTAAATTCGAATGCAACTTCTGTGTTTTATCGTCAATAAGAAGGTCCGAGGGATACAGTAAACCTTAAGGGAAGCGTCGGAATCTAAAACTGGACTCACAGGAGAGGTTCAAATCATAGAAAGTGAGAGTGTTAGTCCTCTTGTACTTATGTCGGCATTGTGCCATTTGTATTAAATTCGGTTGCAATTTCTGTGTTTCATCGTCAATAAGAATGTCCAAGGGATACAGTAAACCTGAAGTGAAGCATCGGAATCTAAAACTGGACTCACATTAGAGCTTCGAATCATGGAAAGTGAGAGTGTCAGTCCTCTTTTACTTGAGTCGGCATTGTGCCTTTTGTATTAAATTCCGATGCAATTTCAGTGTCTCATCGTCAATAAGAAGGTGCAAGGTATACAGTAAACCTGAAGTGAAGCATCGGAATCTAAAACTGGACTCACAGGAGAGGTTCAAATGAAAGAAAGTGAGAGGGTCAGTCCTCTTGTACTTAAGTCGGCATTGTGCCACTTGTATTAAATTCGGACGCAATTTCTGTGTTTCATCGTCAATAAGAAGGTCCAAGGGATACAGAAAACCTGAAGTGAAGCATCGGAATCTAAAACTGGATTCACAGGAGAGGTTCAAATCAAAGAAAGTGAGAGTGTCAGTCCTCTTGTACTTAAGTCGGCATTGTGCTTTTTGAATTTAATTGCGATGCAATTTCTGTGTTTTATCGTCAATAAGAACTTCCAAGGGATACAGTAAACCTGAAGTGAAACAACGGATTCTAAAACTGGACTCACAGGAAAGATTCAAATCATAGATAGTTAGAGTGTCAGTCCTCTTGTACTTAAGTCAATATTGTGCCTCTTGTATTAAATTCGGATGCAATTTCTGTGTTTCATCGTCTATAAGAAGGTCCAAGGGACATAGTAAACCTTAAGTGAAACATCGGGATCTACAACTGAACTCACAGGAGAGGTTCAAATCATAGAAAGTTAGAGTGTCAGGCCACTTTTACTTAAGTCGACATTGTGCCTTTTGTATTAAATTTCGATGCAATTTCTGTGTTTCATCGTCAATAAGTAGGTGCAAGGTACACAGTAAACCTGAAGTGAAGCATCGGAATCTAAAACTGGACTCACAGGAGAGGTTCAAATCATAGAAACTGAGGGTGTCAGTCCTCTTGTACTGAAGTCGGCATTGTGCCATTTGTACTAAATTCGGATGCAATTTCTGTGTTTCACCGTCAATAAGAAAGTCCAAGGGATACAGTAAACCTGAAGTGAAGCATCGGAATCTAAAACTGGACTCACATTAGAGGTTCAAATCATAGAAAGTTAGAGTGTCACTCCTCTTGTACTTGAGTCGATATTGTGCCTTTTGTATTGATTTCGGATGCAATTTCTGTGTTTCATCGTCAATAACAAGGTCCAAGGGATATAGTAAACCTGAAGTGAAGCATCGGAATCTAAAACTGGACTCACAGGAGAAGTTCAAATCATAGAAAGTTAGAGTGTCAGTCCTCTTGTACTTATGTAGGCATTGTGCCTTTTGTATTAAATTCGGATGCAATTTCTGTGTTTCACCGTCAATAAGAAAGTCCAAGGGAAACAGTAAACCTGAAGTGAAGCATCGAAATCTAAAACTGGACTCACATGACAGGTTCAAATCATAGAGAGTTAGAGTGTCACTCCTCTTGTACTTAAGTCGGTATTGTGCCTTTTGTATTAAATTCGGATGCAATATCTGTGTTTCATCGTCAACAAGAAGGTCCAAGGGATACAGTAAACCTTAAGGGAAGCGTCGGAATTTAGAACTGGACTCACAGTAGAGGTTCAAACCATAGAATGTTAGAGTGTTAGTCCTCTTTTACTTAAGTCGGCATTGTGCCTTTTGTATTAAATTCGGATGAATTTTCTGTGTTTAATCGTCAATAAGAAGGTCCAAGGGATACAGTAAACTTGAAGTGAAGCATCGGAATCTAAAACTGGACTCACAGGAGAAGTTCAAATCATAGAAAGTTAGAGTGTCAGTCCTCTTGTACTTAAGTCGGCATTGTGCCTTTTGTATGAAATTCGGATGCAATTTCTGTGTTTCACCGTCAATAAGAAAGTCCAAGGGATACAGTAAACCTGAAGTGAAGCATCGGAATCTAAAACTGGACTCACAGGAGAGGTTCAAATCATAGAAACGTAGAAAGTCATTCCTCTTGTACTTAAGTCGCATTGTGAATTTGCATTTAATTCCGATGCAATTTCTTTGCTTCATCGTCAATAAGAAGGTGCATGGTATACAGTAAACCTGAAGTGAAGCATCGGAATCTAAAACTGGACTCACAGGAGAGGTTCAAATCATAGAAAGTGAGAGTGTTAGTCCTCTTGTTCTTAAGTCGGTATTGTGCCTTTTGTATTAAATTCGAATGCAACTTCTGTGTTTTATCGTCAATAAGAAGGTCCGAGGGATACATTAAACCTTAAGGGAAGCGTCGGAATCTAAAACTGGACTCACAGGAGAGGTTCAAATCATAGAAAGTGAGAGTGTTAGTCCTCTTGTACTTATGTCGGCATTGTGCCATTTGTATTAAATTCGGTTGCAATTTCTGTGTTTCATCGTCAATAAGAATGTCCTAGGGATACAGTAAACCTGAAGTGATGCATCGGAATCTAAAACTGGACTCACAGGAGAGGTTCAAATCATAGAAAGTGAGAGTGTTAGTCCTCTTGTACTTAAGTCCGTATTGTGCCTTCTGTATTAAATTCGGATGCAATTTCTGTGTTTCATCGTCAATAAGAAGGTCCAAGGGATACAGTAAACCTTAAGGGAAGCGTCGGAATCTAGAACTGGACTCACAGTAGAGGTTCAAATCATAGAATGTTAGAGTGTTAGTCCTCTTTTACTTAAGTCGGCATTGTGCCTTTTGTATTAAATTCGGATGAATTTTCTGTGTTTTATCGTCAATAAGAAGGTCCAAGGGATACAGTAAACCTGAAGTGAAGCATCGGAATCTAAAACTGGACTCACAGGAGAGGTTCAAATCATAGAAAAGTAGAGTGTCATTCCTCTTGTACTTAAGTCGCATTGTGCCTTTGAATTTAATTCCGATGCAATTTCTTTGTTTCATCGTCAATAACAAGGTGCAAGGTAAACAGTAAACCTGAAGTGAAGCATCGGAATCTAAAACTGGACTCACAAGAGAGGTTCAAATCATAGAAAGTGAGAGTGTTAGTCCTCTCGTACTTAAGTCGGTATTGTATCTTTTGTATTAAAATCGGATGCAATTTCTGTGTTTTATCGTCCATAAGAAGGTCCAAGGGATACAGTAAACCTTAAGGGAAGCGTCGGAATCTAAAACTGGACTCACAGGAGAGGTCCAAATCATAGAAAGTGAGAGTGTTAGTCCTCTTGTACTTAAGTCGGCATTGTGCCATTTGTATTATATTCGGTTGCAATATCTGTGTTTCATCGTCAATAAGAATGTCCAAGGGATACAGTAAACCTGAAGTGATGCATCGGAATCTAAAACTGGACTCACAGGAGAGATTAAAATCATAGAAAGTTAGAGTGTTACTCCTCTTGTACTTAAGTCGGTATTGTGCCTTTTGTATTAAATTCGGATGCAATTTCTGTGTTTCATCGTCAATGATAAGGTCCAAGGGATACAGTAAACCTTAAGGGAAGCGTCGGAATCTAAAACTGGACTCACAGGAGAGGTTCAAATCATAGAATGTTAGAGTGTTAGTCCTCTTTTACTTAAGTCAGTATTGTGCCTCTTGTATTAAATTCGGATGCAATTTCTGTGTTTCATCGTCAATAAGAAGGTCCAAGGGACACAGTAATCCTCAAGTGAAACATCGGAATCTAAAACTGGACTCACAGGAGAGGTTCGAATCATAGAAAGTTAGAGTGTCAGTCCACTTTTACTTAAGTCGACATTGTGCCTTTTGTATTAAATTTCGATGCAATTTCTGTGTTTCATCGTCAATAAGAAGTTGCAAGGTACACAGTAAACCTGAAGTGAAGCATCGGAATCTAAAACTGGTCTCACAGGAGAGTTTCATATCATAGAAACTGAGAGTGTGAGACCTCTTGTACTTAAGGCGGCATTGTGCAATTGTATTAAATTCGGATGCAATTTCTGTGTTTCATCGTCAATAAGAAGGTCCAAGGGATACAGTAAAACTGAAGTGAAACATCGGAATCTAAATCTGGACTCACAGGAGAGGTTCAAATCATAGAAAGTTAGAGTGTCACTCCTCTTGTACTTGAGTCGGTATTGTGCCTTTTGTATTGAATTCGGATGCAATTTCTGTGTTTCATCGTCAATAAGAAGGTCCAAGGGATACAGTAAACCTTAAGGGAGGCGTCGGAATCTAGAACTGGACTCACAGTAGAGGTTCAAATCATAGAATGTTAGAGTGTTAGTCCTCTTTTACTTAAGTCGGCATTGTGCCTTTTGCATTAAATTCGGATAAATTTTCTGTGTTTAATCGTCAATAAGAAGGTCCAAGGGATACAGTAAACCTGAAGTGAAGCATCGGAATCTAAAACTGGACTCACAGGAGAGGTTCAAATCATAGAAAGGTAGAGTGTCATTCCTCTTGTACTTAAGTCGCATTGTGCCTTTGAATTTAATTCCGATGCAATTTCTTTGTTTCATCGTCAATAAGAAGGTGCAAGGTATACAGTAAACCTGAAGGGAAGCATCGGAATCTAAAACTGGACTCACAAGAGAGGTTCAAATCATAGAAAGTGAGAGTGTTAGTCCTCTTGTAATTAAGTCGGTATTGTATCTTTTGTATTAAAATCGGATGCAATTTCTGTGTTTTATCGTCCATAAGAAGGTCCAAGGGATACAGTAAACCTTAAGGGAAGCGTCGGAATCTAAAACTGGACTCACAGGAGAGGTTCAAATCATAGAAAGTGAGAGTGTTAGTCCTCTTGTACTTAAGTCGGCATTGTGCCATTTGTATTAAAGTCGGTTGCAATTTCTGTGTTTCATCGTCAAAAAGAATGTCCAAGGGATACAGTAAACCTGAAGTGATGCATCGGAATCTAAAACTGGACTCACAGGAGAGATTAAAATCATAGAAAGTTAGAGTGTTACTCCTCTTGTACTTAAGTCGGTATTGTGCCTTTTGTATTAAATTCGGATGCAATTTCTGTGTTTCATCGTCAATGATAAGGTCCAAGGGATACAGTAAACCTTAAGGGAAGCGTCGGAATCTAAAACTGGACTCACAAGAGAGGTTCAAATCATAGAATGTTAGAGTGTTAGTCCTCTTTTACTTAAGTCAGTATTGTGCCTCTTGTATTAAATTCGGATGCAATTTCTGTGTTTCATCGTCAATAAGAAGGTCCAAGGGACACAGTAATCCTCAAGTGAAACATCGGAATCTAAAACTGGACTCACAGGAGAGGTTCGAATCATAGAAAGTTAGAGTGTCAGTCCACTTTTACTTAAGTCGACATTGTGCCTTTTGTATTAAATTTCGATGCAATTTCTGTGTTTCATCGTCAATAAGAAGTTGCAAGGTACACAGTAAACCTGAAGTGAAGCATCGGAATCTAAAACTGGTCTCACAGGAGAGTTTCATATCATAGAAACTGAGAGTGTCAGACCTCTTGTACTTAAGGCGGCATTGTGCAATTGTATTAAATTCGGATGCAATTTCTGTGTTTCATCGTCAATAAGAAGGTCCAAGGGATACAGTAAAACTGAAGTGAAACATCGGAATCTAAATCTGGACTCACAGGAGAGGTTCAAATCATAGAAAGTTAGAGTGTCACTCCTCTTGTACTTGAGTCGGTATTGTGCCTTTTGTATTGAATTCGGATGCAATTTCTGTGTTTCATCGTCAATAACAAGGTCCAAGGGATATGGTAAACCTGAAGTGAAGCATCGGAATCTAAAACTGGACTCACAGGAGAAGTTCAAATCATAGAAAGTTAGAGTGTCAGTCCTCTTGTACTTATGTAGGCATTGTGCCTTTTGTATTAAATTCGGATGCAATTTCTGTGTTTCGCCGTCAATAAGAAAGTCCAAGGGATACAGTAAACCTGAAGTGAAGCATCGAAATCTAAAACTGGACTCACATGAGAGATTCAAATCATAGAGAGTTAGAGTGTCACTCCTCTTGTACTTAAGTCGGTATTGTGCCTTTTGTATTAAATTCGGATGCAATATCTGTGTTTCATCGTCAATAAGAAGGTCCAAGGGATACAGTAAACCTTAAGGGAGGCGTCGGAATCTAGAACTGGACTCACAGTAGAGGTTCAAATCATAGAATGTTAGAGTGTTAGTCCTCTTTTACTTAAGTCGGCATTGTGCCTTTTGCATTAAATTCGGATAAATTTTCTGTGTTTAATCGTCAATAAGAAGGTCCAAGGGATACAGTAAACCTGAAGTGAAGCATCGGAATCTAAAACTGGACTCACAGGAGAGGTTCAAATCATAGAAAGGTAGAGTGTCATTCCTCTTGTACTTAAGTCGCATTGTGCCTTTGAATTTAATTCCGATGCAATTTCTTTGTTTCATCGTCAATAAGAAGGTGCAAGGTATACAGTAAACCTGAAGGGAAGCATCGGAATCTAAAACTGGACTCACAAGAGAGGTTCAAATCATAGAAAGTGAGAGTGTTAGTCCTCTTGTAATTAAGTCGGTATTGTATCTTTTGTATTAAAATCGGATGCAATTTCTGTGTTTTATCGTCCATAAGAAGGTCCAAGGGATACAGTAAACCTTAAGGGAAGCGTCGGAATCTAAAACTGGACTCACAGGAGAGGTTCAAATCATAGAAAGTGAGAGTGTTAGTCCTCTTGTACTTAAGTCGGCATTGTGCCATTTGTATTAAAGTCGGTTGCAATTTCTGTGTTTCATCGTCAATAAGAATGTCCAAGGGATACAGTAAACCTGAAGTGATGCATCGGAATCTAAAACTGGACTCACTG
This sequence comes from Schistocerca piceifrons, assembly GCF_021461385.2. Classification (NCBI taxonomy): domain Eukaryota; kingdom Metazoa; phylum Arthropoda; class Insecta; order Orthoptera; family Acrididae; genus Schistocerca; species Schistocerca piceifrons. The sequence continues at coordinate 159,741 of NW_025727582.1, read as the reverse complement.
GAGAGATTAAAATCATAGAAAGTTAGAGTGTTACTCCTCTTGTACTTATGTCGGTATTGTGCCTTTTGTATTAAATTCGGATGCAATTTCTGTGTTTCATCGTCAATAAGATTGTCCAAGGGACACAGTAATCCTCAAGTAAAACATCGGAATCTAAAACTGGACTCACAGGAGGGGTTCGAATCATAGAAAGTTAGAGTGTCAGTCCACTTTTACTTAAGTTGACATTGTGCATTTTGTATTAAATTTCGATGCAATTTCAGTGTTTCATCGTCAATAAGAAGGTGCAAGGTACACAGTAAACCTGAAGTGAAGCATCGGAATCTAAAACTGGTCTCACAGGAGAGTTTCATATGATAGAAACTGAGAGTGTCAGACCTCTTGTACTTAAGTCGGCATTGTGCCAATTGTATTAAATTCGGATGCAATTTCTTTGTTTCATCGTCAATAAGAAGGTCCAAGGGATACAGTAAAACTGAAGTGAAACATCGGAATCTAAATCTGGACTCACAGGAGAGGTTCAAATCATAGAAAGTTAGAGTGTCACTCCTCTTGTACTTGAGTCGGTATTGTGCCTTTTGTATTGAATTCGGATGCAATTTCTGTGTTTCATCGTCAATAAGAAGGTCCAAGGGACACAGTAATCCTCAAGTGAAACATCGGAATCTAAAACTGGACTCACAGGAGAGGTTCGAATCATAGAAAGTTAGAGTGTCAGTCCACTTTTACTTAAGACGACATTGTGCCTTTTGTTTTAAATTTCGATGCAATTTCTGTGTTTCATCGTCAATAAGTTGGTGCAAGGTACACAGTAAACCTGAAGTGAAGCATCGGAATCTAAAACTGGACTCACAGGAGAGGTTCAAATCATAGTCAGTCCTCTTGTACTTAAGTCGGCATTGTGCCATTTGTACTAAATTCGGATGCAATATCTGTGTTTCATCGTCAATAAGAAGGTCCAAGGGATACAGTAAACCTGAAGTGAAGCATCGGAATCTAAAACTGGACTCACAGGAGAAGTTCAAATCATAGAAAGTTAGAGTGTCAGTCCTCTTGTACTTAAGTCGGCATTGTGCCTTTTGTATTAAATTCGGATGCAATTTCTGTGTTTCACCGTCAATAAGAAAGTCCAAGGGATACAGTAAACCTGAAGTGAAGCATCGGAATCTAAAACTGGACTCACATTAGAGGTTCAAATCATAGATAGTTAGAGTGTCACTCCTCTTGTACTTAAGTCGGTATTGTGCCTTTTGTATTATATTCGGCTGCAATATCCATGTTTCATCGTCAATAAGAAGGTGCAATGTATACAGTAGACCTGAAGTGAAGAATCGGAATCTAAAACTGGACTCACATTAGAGGTTCAAATCATAGAAAGGTAGAGTGTCATTCCTCTTGTACTTAAGTCGCATTGTGCCTTTTGAATTTAATTCCGATGCAATTTCTTTGTTTCATCGTCAATAAGAAGGTGCAAGGTATACAGTAAACCTGAAGTGAAGCATCGGAATCTAAAACTGGACTCACAAGAGAGGTTCGAATCATGGAAAGTGAGAGTGTCAGTCCTCTTTTACTTAAGTCGGCATTGTGCCTTTTGTATTAAATTCCGATGCAATTTCAGTGTCTCATCGTCAATAAGAAGGTGCAAGGTATACAGTAAACCTGAAGTGAAGCATCGAAAACTAAAACAGGACTCACAGGAGAGGTTCAAATCAAAGAAAGTGAGAGTGTCAGTCCTCTCGTACTTAAGTCGGCATTGTGCCATTTGTATTAAATTCGGATGCAATTTCTGTGTTTCATCGTCAATATGAAGGTCCAAGGGATACAGTTAAACTGAAGTGAAGCAACGGAACCTAAAACTGGACTCACAGGAGAGGTTCATATCATAGAAAGTTAGAATGTCAGTCCACTTGTACTTATGTCGGCATTGTGCCTTTTGTTCTAAATTCGGATGCATTTTCTGTGTTTCATCGTCAATAAGAAAGTCCAAGGGATACAGTATACCTGAAGTGAAGCATCGGAATCTCAAACTGGACTCACAGGAAAGATTCAAATCATAGATAGTTAGAGTGTCAGTCCTCTTGTACTTAAGTCAATATTGTGCCTCTTGAATTAAATTTGGATGCAATTTCTGTGTTTCATCGTCTATAAGAAGGTCCAAGGGACACAGTAAAACTTAAGTGAAACCTTGGGATCTACAACTGGACTCACAGGACGGGTTCAAATCATAGAAATTTAGAGTGTCACTCCTCTTGTACTTGAGTCGGTATTGTGCCTTTTGTATTGAATTCGGATGCAATTTCGGTGTTTCATCGTCAATAACAAGGTCCAAGGGATATAGTAAACCTGAAGTGAAGCATCGGAGTCTAAAACTGGACTCACAGGAGAAGTTCAAATCATAGAAAGTTAGAGTGTCAGTCCTCTTGTACTTAAGTCGGCATTGTGCCTTTTGTATGAAATTCGGATGCAATTTCTGTGTTTCACCGTCAATAAGAAAGTCCTAGGGATACAGTAAACCTGAAGTGAAGCATCGGAATCTAAAACTCACAGGAGAGGTTCAAATCATAGAAAGGTAGAGTGTCATTCCACTTGTACTTAAGTCGCATTGTGCCTTTCAATTAATTCCGATGCAATTTCTTTGTTTCATCGTCAATAAGAAGGTCGAAGGGAGACAGTAAACCTGAAGTGAAGCATCGGAATCTGAAACTGGACTCACAGGAGTGGTTCAAATCACAGAAACCGAGAGTGTCAGTCCTCTTGTACTTAAGTCGACATCGTGCCATTTGTATTAAATTGGGATGCAATTTCTGTGTTTCATCTTCAATAAGAAGGTCCAATCTATACAGTAAACCTGAAGTGAAGCATCGGAATCTAAAACTGGACTCACAGGAGAGGTTCAAATCATAGAAAGTTAGAGTGTCACTCCTATTGTACTTAAGTCGGTATTGTGCCTTTTGTATTAAATTCGGATGCAATTTCTGTGGTTCATCGTCAATAAGAATGTCCAAGGGATACAGTAAACCTGAATTAAAGCATCGGAATCTAAAACTGGATGCACAGGAGAGGTTCAAATCATAGAAAGTTAGAATGTCAGTCCTCTTGTACTTAAGTCGGCATTGTGCGTTTTGACTTTAATTCCGATGCAATTTCTGTGTTTCATCGTCAATAAGAAGGTGCAAGGTATACAGTAAACCCGAAGTGAAGCATCGGAATCTAAAACTGGACTCACAATAGAGGTTCAAATCATAGAAAGTGGGAGTGTCAGTCCTCTTGTACTTACGTCGGCATTGTGCCTATTGTATTGAATACCGATGCAATTTCTGTGTTTCATCGTCAATAAGAAGGTCCAAAGGATACAGAAAACCTGAAGTGAAGCATCGGAATCTAAAACTGGATTTACAGGAGAGCATCAAATCAAAGAAAGTGAGAGTGTCAGTCCTCTTGTACTTAAGTCGGCATTGTGCCTTTTGAATTTAATTCCGATGCAATTTCTGTGTTTTATCGTCAATAAGAACGCCCAAGGGATACAGTAAACCTGAAGTGAAGCAACGGAATCTAAAACTGGACTCACAGGAGAGCTTCAAATCAAAGAAAGTGAGAGTGTCAGTCCTCTTGTACTTAAGTCGACATCGTGCCATTTGTATTAAATTGGGATGCAATTTCTGTGTTTCATCTTCAATAAGAAGGTCCAATCTATACAGTAAACCTGAAGTGAAGCATCGGAATCTAAAACTGGACTCACAGGATTGGTTCAAATCATACAAAGTTAGAGAGTCAGTCCTCTTTTACTTAAGTCAGCATTGTGTCTTTTGTATTAAATTCCGATTCAATTTCTGTGTTTCATCGTCATTAAGAAGGTACAAGGTGTACAGTAAACCGAATTGAAGCATCAGAATCTAAAACTGGACTCACATCTGAGGTTCAAATCATAGAAAGTGAGAGTGTCAGTCCTCTTGTACTTAAGTCGGCATTGTGCCATTTGTATTAAATTCGAATGCAATTTCTGTGTTTCATCGTCAATAAGATGGTCCAAGGGATACAGTTAACCTGAAGTGAAGCATCGGAATCTAAAACTGGACTCACAGAAGAGGTTCATATCATAGATAGTTAGAATGTCAGTCCTCTTGTACTTAAGTCGGCATTGTGCGTTTTGAATTTAATTCCGATGCAATTTCTGTGTTTCATCGTCAATAAGAAGGTGCAAGGTATACAGTAAACCTGAAGTGAAGCATCGGAATCTAAAACTGGACTCACAGGAGAGGTTCAAATCATAGAAAGTGAGAGTGTCAGTCCTCTTGAACTTACGTCGGCATTGTGCCTATTGTATTGAATACCGATGCAATTTCTGTGTTTCATCGTCAATAAGAAGGTCCAATGGATACAGTATACCTGAAGTTAGGCATCTGAATCTAAAACTGGACTCACAGGAGAGGTTCAAATCAAAGAAAGTGAGAGTATCAGTACTCTTGTACTTAAGTCGGCATTGTGCCTTTTGAATTTAATTCCTATGCAATTTCTGTGTTTTATCGTCAATAAGAACGTCCAAGGGATACAGTAAACATGAAGTGAAGCATCGGAATCTAAAACGTGATTCACAGGAGAGGTTCAAATCATAGAAAGTGAGAGTGTCAGTCCTCTTTTACTTAAGTCGGAATTGTGCCTTTTGAATTTAATTCCGATGCAATTTCTGTGTGTCATCCTCAATAAGAAGGTGAAAGGGATACAGTAAACCTGAAGTGAAGCATCGGAATCTAAAACTGGACTCACAGGAAAGATTCAAATCATAGGAAGTTAGAGTGTCAGTCCTCTTGTACTTAAGTCAGTATTGTGCCTCTTGTATTAAATTCGGATGCAATTTCTGTGTTTCATCGTCAATAAGAAGGTCCAAGGGACACAGTAATCCTCAAGTGAAACATTGGAATCTAAAACTGGACTCACAGGAGAGGTTCAAATCATAGAAACTGAGAGTGTCAGTCCTCTTGTACTTAAGTCGGCATTGTGCCAATTGTATTAAATTCCTATGCATTTTCTGTGTTTCATCGTCAATAAGAAGGTCCAAGGGATACAGTAAAACTGAAGTGAAACATCGGAATCTAAATCTGGACTCACAGGAGAGGTTCAAATCATAGAAAGTTAGAGTGTCACTCCTCTTGTACTTGAGTCGGTATTGTGCCTTTTGTATTGAATTCGGATTCAATTTCTGTGTTTCACCGTCGATAAGAAAGTCCAAGGGATACAGTAAACCTGAAGTGAAGCATCGGAATCTAAAACTGGACTCACAGGAGAGGTTCAAATCATAGAGAGTTAGAGTGTCAGTCCTCTTGTACTTAAGTCAATATTGTGCCTCTTGTATTAAATTCGGATGCAATTTCTGTGTTTCATCGTCTATAAGAAGGTCCAAGGGACACAGTAAACCTTAAGTGAAACATTGGGATCTACAACTGGACTCACTGGAGAGGTTCTAATCATAGAAAGTTAGAGTGTCAGTCCACTTTTACTTATGTCGACATTGTGCCTTTTGTATTAAATTCGGATGCAATATCTGTGTTTCATCGTCAATAAGAAGGTGCAATGTATACAGTAGACCTGAAGTGAAGCATCGGAATCAAAACTGGACTCACAGGAGAGGTTCAAATCATAGAAAGTTAGAGTGTCATTCCTCTTGTACTTAAGTCGCATTGTGCCTTTTGAATTTAATTCCGATGCAATTTCTTTGTTTCATCGTCAATAAGAAGGTGCAAGGTATACAGTAAACCTGAAGTGAAGCATCGGAATCTAAAACTGGAGTCACATTAGAGGTTCGAATCATGGAAAGTGAGAGTGTCAGTCCTCTTTTACTTGAGTCGGCATTGTGCCTTTAGTATTAAATTCCGATGCAATTTCAGTGTCTCATCGTCAATAAGAGGGTGCAAGTTATACAGTAAACCTGAAGTGAAGCATCGGAATCTAAAACTGGACTCATAGGAGACGTTCAAATCAAAGAAAGTGTGAGTGTCAGTCCTCTTGTACTTAAGTCGGCATTGTGCCATTTGTATTAAAATTAAATTCGGACGCAATGTCTGTGTTTCATCGTCAATAAGAACGTCCAAGGGATACAGAAAACCTGAAGTGAAGCATCGGAAACTAAAACTGCATTCACAGGAGAGGTTCAAATCAAAGGAAGTGAGAGTGTCAGTCCTCTTGTACTTAGGTCGGCATTGTGCCTTTTGAATTTAATTCCGATGCAATTTCTGTGTTTTATCGTCAATAAGAACTTCCAAGGGATACAGCAAACCTGAAGTGAAGCAACGGATTCTAAAACTGGACTCACAGGAGAGGTTCAAATCATAGAATGTTAGAGTGTCAGTTCTCTTTTACTTAAGTCGGAATTGTGCCTTTTTAATTTAATTCCGATGCAATTTCTGTGTGTCATCGTCAATAAGAAGGTCAAAGGGAGACAGTAAACCTGAAGTGCAGCATCGGAATCTAAAACTGGACTCACAGGAGAGGTTCAAATCATACAAATTTAGAGTGTCATTCCTGTTTTACTTAAGTCAGCATTGTGCCTTTTGTATTAAATTCCGATGCAATTTCTGTGTTTCATCGTCAATAAGAAGGTGCAAGGTATACAGTAAACCTGAAGTGAAGCATCGGAATCTAAAACTGGACTCACATCAGAGGTTCAAATCATACAAAGTGAGAGTGTCAGTCCTCTTGTACTTAAGTCGGCATTGTGCCATTTGTATTAAATTCGGATGCAATTTCTGTGTTTCATCGTCAATAAGAAGGTCCAAGGGATACAGTTAACCTGAAGTGAAGCATCGGAACCTAAAACTAGACTCACAGGAGAGGTTCATATCATAGAAAGTTAGAATGTCAGTCCACTTGTACTTATGTCGGCATTGTGCCTTTTGTTCTAAATTCGGATGCAATTTCTGTGTTTCATCGTCAATAAGAAGGTCCAAGGGACACAGTAAACCTCAAGTGAAACCTCGGGATCTACAACTGGACTCACAGGAGAGGTTCAAATCATAGAAAGTTAGAGTGTCAGTCCACTTCTACTTAAGTCGACATTGTGCTTTTGTATTAAATTTCGATGCAATTTCTGTGTTTCATCGTCAATAAGAAGGTGCAAGGTACACAGTAAACCTGAAGTGAAGCATCGGAATCTAAAACTGGACTCACAGGAAAGGTTCAATTCATTGAAACTGAGGGTGTCAGTCCTCTTGTACTTAAGTCGGCATTGTGCCATTGGTATTAAATTCGGATGCAATTTCTGTGTTTCATCGTCAGTAAGAAGGTCCAAGGGATACAGTTAACCTGAAGTGAAGCATCGGAACCTAAAACTGGACTCACAGGAGAAGTTCATATCATAGAAAGTTAGAATGTCAGTCCACTTGTACATATGTCGGCATTGTGCCTTTTGTTCTAAATTCGGATGCAATTTCTGTGTTTCATCGTCAATAAGAAGGTCCAAGGGATACAGTTAACCTGAAGTGAAGCATCGGAACCTAAAACTGGACTCACAGGAGAGGTTCATATCATAGAAAGTTAGAATGTCAGTCCAGTTGTACATATGTCGGCATTGTGCCTTTTGTTCTAAATTCGGATGCAATTTCTGTGTTTCATCGTCAATAAGAAGGTCCAAGGGATACAGTAAACCTGAAGTGAAGCATCGGAATCTAAAACTGGACTCACAGGAAAGGTTCGAATCATGGAAAGTGAGAGTGTCAGTCCTCTTTTACTTAAGTCGGCATTGTGCCTTTTGTATTAAATTCCGATGCAATTTCAGTGTCTCATCGTCAATAAGAAGTTGCAAGGTATACAGTAAACCTGAAGTGAAGCATCGGAATCTAAAACTGGACTCACAGGAGAGGTTCAAATCATAGAAAGTGAGAGTGTCAGTCCTCTTTTACTTAAGTCGGAATTGTGCCTTTTGAATTTAATTCCGATGCAATTTCTGTGTGTCATCCTCAATAAGAAGGTGAAAGGGATACAGTAAACCTGAAGTGAAGCATCGGAATCTAAAACTGGACTCACAGGAAAGATTCAAATCATAGGTAGTTAGAGTGTCAGTCCTCTTGTACTTAAGTCAGTATTGTGCCTCTTGTATTAAATTCGGATGCAATTTCTGTGTTTCATCGTCAATAAGAAGGTCCAAGGGACACAGTAATCCTCAAGTGAAACATTGGAATCTTAAACTGGACTCACAGGAGAGGTTCAATTCATAGAAACTGAGAGTGTCAGTCCTCTTGTACTTGAGTTGGTATTGTGCCTTTTGTATTGAATTCGGATGCAATTTCTGTGTTTCACCGTCAATAAGAAAGTCCAAGGGATACAGTAAACCTGAAGTGAAGCATCGGAATCTAAAACTGGACTCACAGGAGAGGTTCAAATCATAGAGAGTTAGAGTGTCAGTCCTCTTGTACTTAAGTCAATATTGTGCCTCTTGTATTAAATTCGGATGCAATTTCTGTGTTTCATCGCCTATAAGAATGTCCAAGGGACACAGTAAACCTTAAGTGAAACATTGGGATCTACAACTGGACTCACAGGAGAGGTTCAAATCATAGAAAGTTAGAGTGTCAGTCCACTTTTACTTATGTCGACATTGTGCCTTTTGTATTAAATTCGGATGCAATATCTGTGTTTCATCGTCAATAAGAAGGTGCAATGTATACAGTAGACCTGAAGTGAAGCATCGGAATCTAAAACTGGACTCACAGGAGAGGTTCAAATCATAGAAAGTTAGAGTGTCATTCCTCTTGTACTTAAGTCGCATTGTGCCTTTTGAATTTAATTCCGATGCAATTTCTTTGTTTCATCGTCAATAAGAAGGTGCAAGGTATACAGTAAACCTGTAGTGAAGCATCGGAATCTAAAACTGGAGTCACATTAGAGGTTCGAATCATGGAAAGTGAGAGTGTCAGTCCTCTTTTACTTGAATCGGCATTGTGCCTTTAGTATTAAATTCCGATGCAATTTCAGGTTCTCATCGTCAATAAGAGGGTGCAAGTTATACAGTAAACCTGAAGTGAAGCATCGGAATCTAAAACTGGACTCATAGGAGACGTTCAAATCAAAGAAACTGTGAGTGTCAGTCCTCTTGTACTTAAGTCGGCATTGTGCCATTTGTATTAAATTCGGATGCAATTTCTGTGTTTCATCGTCAATAAGAAGGTCCAAGGGATACAGTTAACCTGAAGTGAAGCATCGGAACCTAAAACTAGACTCACAGGAGAGGTTCATATCATAGAAAGTTAGAATGTCAGTTCACTTGTACTTATGTCGGCATTGTGCCTTTTGTTCTAAATTCGGATGCAATTTCTGTGTTTCATCGTCAATAAGAAGGTCCAAGGGACACAGTAAACCTCAAGTGAAACCTCGGGATCTACAACTGGACTCACAGGAGAGGTTCAAATCATAGAAAGTTAGAGTGTCAGTCCACTTCTACTTAAGTCGACATTGTGCTTTTGTATTAAATTTCGATGCAATTTCTGTGTTTCATCGTCAATAAGAATGTGCAAGGTACACAGTAAACCTGAAGTGAAGCATCGGAATCTAAAACTGGACTCACAGGAAAGGTTCAATTCATTGAAACTGAGGGTGTCAGTCCTCTTGTACTTAAGTCGGCATTGTGCCATTTCTATTAAATTCGGATGCAATTTCTGTGTTTCATCGTCAATAAGAAGGTCCAAGGGATACAGTTAACCTGAAGTGAAGCATCGGAACCTAAAACTGGACTCACAGGAGAGGTTCATATCATAGAAAGTTAGAATGTCAGTCCACTTGTACATATGTCGGCATTGTGCCTTTTGTATTAAATTCGGATGCAATTTCTGTGTTTCATCGTCAATAAGAAGGTCCAAGGGATACAGTTAACCTGAAGTGAAGCATCGGAACCTAAAACTGGACTCACAGGAGAGGTTCATATCATAGAAAGGTAGAATGTCAGTCCACTTGTACATATGTCGGCATTGTGCCTTTTGTTCTAAATTCGGATGCAATTTCTGTGTTTCATCGTCAATAAGAAGGTCCAAGGGATACAGTAAACCTGAAGTGAAGCATCGGAATCTAAAACTGGACTCACAGGAGAGGTTCGAATCATGGAAAGTGAGAGTGTCAGTCCTCTTTTACTTAAGTCGGCATTGTGCCTTTTGTATTAAATTCCGATGCAATTTCAGTGTCTCATCGTCAATAAGAAGGTGCAAGGTATACAGTAAACCTGAAGTGAAGCATCGGAATCTAAACTGGACTCAAAGGAGAGGTTCGAATCATGGAAAGTGAGAGTGTCAGTCCTCTTTTACTTAAGTCGGCATTGTGCGTTTTGTATTAAATTCCGATTCAATTTCAGTGTCTCATCGTCAGTAAGAAGGTGCAAGGTATACAGTAAACCTGAAGTGAAGCATCGGAATCTAAAACTGGACTCACAGGAGAGGTTCAAATCAAAGAAAGTGAGAGTGTCAGTCCTCTTGTACTTAAGTCGGCATTGTGCCATTTGTATTAAATTCGGATGCAATTTCTGTGTTTCATCGTCAATGAGAAGGTCCAAGGGACAAAGTAAACCTTAAGTGAAACATCGGGATCTACAACTGGACTCACAGGAGAGGTTCAAATCATAGAAAGTTAGAGTGTCAGTCCACTTTTACTTAAGTCGACATTGTGCCTTTTGTATTAAATTTCGATGCAATATTTGTGTTTCATCGTCAAAAAGAAGGTCCAAGGGATACAGTAAACCTGAAGTGAAACATCAGAATCTAAATCTGGACTCACAGGAGAGGTTCAAATCATAGAAAGTTAGAGTGTCACTCCTCTTGTGCTTGAGTCGGTATTGTGCCTTTTGTATTGAATTCGGATGCAATTTCGGTGTTTCATCGTCAATAACAAGGTCCAAGGGATATAGTAAACCTGAAGTGAAGCATCGGAATCTAAAACTGGACTCACAGGGGAAGTTCAAATCATAGAAAGTTAGAGTGTCAGTCCTCTTGTACTTAAGTCGGCATTGTGCCTTTTGTATTAAATTCGGATGCAATTTCTGTGTTTCACCGTCAATAAGAAAGTCCAAGGGATACAGTAAACCTGAAGTGAAGCATCGGAATCTAAAACTGGACTCACAGGAGAGGTTCAAATCATAGAGAGTTAGAGTGTCACTTCTCTTGTACTTAAGTCGGAATTGTAAATTTTGTATTAAATTCGGATGCAATATCTGTGTTTCATCGTCAATAAGAAGGTGCAATGTATACAGTAGAACTGAAGTGAAGCATCGGAATCTAAAACAGGACTCACAGGAGAGGTGCAAATCATAGAAAGGTAGAGTGTCACTCCTCTTGTACTTAAGTTGCATAGTGCCTTTTGAATTTAATTCCGATCCAATTTCTTTGTTTCATCGTCAATAAGAAGGTGCAAGGTATACAGTTAACCCGAAGTGAAGCATCGGAATCTAAAACTGGACTCACAGGAGAGGTTCAAATCAAAGAAAGTGAGAGTGTCAGTCCTCTTGTACTTAAGTCGGCATTGTGCCTTTTGAATTTAATTCCGATGCAATTTCTGTGTTTTATCGTCAATACGAACGTCCAAGGGATACAGTAAACCTGAAGTGAAGCAACGGATTCTAAAACTGGACTCACAGGAGAGGTTCTAATCATAGGAAGTGAGAGTGTCAGTCCTCTTGTACTTAAGTCGGCATTGTGCCATTTGTATTAAGTTCGGATGCAATTTCTGTGTTTCATTGTCAATAAGAAGGTCCAAGGGATACAGTTAACCTGAAGTGAAGCATCGGAACCTAAAACTGGACTCTCAGGAGAGGTTCATATCATAGAAAGTTAGAATGTCAGTCCACTTGTACATATGTCGGCATTGTGCCTTTTGTTCTAAATTCGGATGCAATTTCTGTGTTTCATCGTCAATAAGAAGGTCCAAGGGGTACAGTAAACCCGAAGTGAAGCATCGGAATCTAATACTGGACTCACAGGAGAGGTTCAAATCATAGAGAGTTAGAATGTCACTCCTCTTGTACTTAAGTCGGTATTGTAAATTTTGTATTAAATTCGGATGTAATATCTGTGTTTCATCGTCAATAAGAAGGTCAATGTATACAGTAGACCTGAAGTGAAGCATCGGAATCTAAAACTGGACTTACAGGAGAGGTTCATATCATAGAAAGGTAGAGTGTCATTCCTCTTGTACTTAAGTCGCATTTTGCCTTTTGAATTTAATTCCGATGCAATTTCTTTGTTTCATCGTCAATAAGAAGGTGCAAGGTATACAGTAAACCCGAAGTGAAGTATCGGAATCTAAAACTGGACTCACAGGAGAGGTTCAAATGAAAGAACTTGAGAATGTCAGTCCTCTTGTACTTAAGTCGGAATTGTGCCTTTTTAATTTAATTCCGATGCAATTTCTGTGTGTCATCGTCAATAAGAAAGTCAAAGGGAGACAGTAAACCTGAAGTGCAGCATCGGAATCAAAAACTGGACTCACAGGAGAGGTTCAAATCATACAAAGTTAGGGTGTCAGTCCTCTTTTACTTAAGTCAGTATTGTGCCTTTTGTATTAAATTCCGATGCAATTTCTGTGTTTCATCGTCAAAGAGAAGGTGCAAGGTATACAGTAAACCTGAAGTGAAGCATCGGAATCTAAAACTGGACTCACATCAGAGGTTCAAATCATAGAAAGTGAGAGTGTCAGTCCTCTTGTACTTAAGTCGGCATTGTGCCATTTGTATTAAATTCGGATGCAATTTCTGTGTTTCATCGTCAATGAGAAGGTCCAAGGGATACAGTATACCTGAAGTGAAGCATCGGAATCTAAAACTGGACTCGCAGGAAAGATTCAAATCATAGATAGTTAGAGTGTCAGTCCTCCTGTACTTAAGTCAATATTGTGCCTCTTGTATTAAATTCGGATGCAATTTCTGTGTTTCACCGTCTATAAGAAGGTCCAAGGGACACAGTAAACCTTAAGAGAAACATCGGGATCTACAACTGGACTCACAGGAGAGGTTCAAATCATAGAAAGTTAGAGTGTCAGTCCACTTTTACTTATGTCGACATTGTGCCTTTTGTATTAAATTTCGATGCAATTTCTGTGTTTCATCGTCAATAAGAAGTGCAAGGTACACAGTAAACCTGAAGTGAAGCATCGGAATCTAAAACTGGGCTCACAGGAGAGGTTCAAATCATAGAGAATTAGAGTGTCACTCCTCTTGTACTTAAGTCGGTATTGTGCCTTTTGTATTGAATTCGGATGCAATATCTGTGTTTCATCGTCAATAAGAAGGTGCAATGTATACAGTAGACATGAAGTGAAACATCGGAATCTAAAACTGGGCTCACAGGAGAGGTTCAAATCATAGAAAGTTAGTCATTCCTCTTGTACTTGAGTCGGCATTGTGCCTTTTGCATTAAATTTTGATGCTATTTCAGTGTCTCATCGTTAATAAAAGGGTGCAAGGTATACAGTAAACCTGAAGTGAAGCATCGGAATCTAAAACTGGACTCACAGGAGAGGTTCAAATCAAAGAAAGTGAGAGTGTCAGTCCTCTTGTACTTAAGTCGGCATTGTGAATTTTTAATTTAATTCCGATGCAATATCTGTGTATTATCGTCAATAAGAACGTCCAAGGGATACAGTAAACCTGAAGATGAGCAACGGATTCTAAAACTGGACTCACAGGAGAGGTTCAAATCATAGAAAGAGAGAGTGTCAGTCCTCTTTTACTTAAGTCGGAATTGTGCCTCTTTCATTTAATTCCGATGCAATTTCTGTGTGTCATCGTCAATAAGAAGGTCAAAGGGAGACAGTAAACCTGAAGTGCAGCATCGGAATCTAAAACTGGACTCACAGGAGAGGTTCAAATCATACTAAGTTAGAGTGTCAGTCCTCTTTTACTTAAGTCAGCATTGTGCGTTTTGTATTAAATTCCGATGCCATTTCTGTGTTTCATCGTCAATACGAAGGTGCAAGGTATACAGTAAACCTGAAGTGAAGCATCGGAATCTAAAACTGGACTCACATCAGAGGTTCAAATCATAGAAAGTGAGAGTGTCAGTCCTCTTGTACTTAAGTCGGCATTGTGCCATTTGTATTAAATTCGGATGCAATTTCTGTGTTTCATCGTCAATAAGAAGGTCCAAGGGATACGGTAAACCTGAAGTGAAGCATCGGAATCCAAAACTGGACTCACAGAAGAGGTTCAAAACATTGAGAGTTAGAGCGTTAGTGTGTCAGTCCTCTTGTACTTAAGTCGGTATTGTGCCTTTTGTATTAAATTCCGATGCAATTTCTTTGATTCATCGTCAATAAGAAGGTCCAAGCAATACAGTAAACCTGAAGTGAAGCATCGGAATCTAAAACTGGACTCACAGGAGAAGTTCAAATCGTAGAAAGTGAGAGTGTCACTCCTCTTGTACTTAAGTCGTTATTGTGCCTGTTATATTAAATTCGGATGCAATTTCTAAGTTTCATCGTCAATAAGAAGGTCCAAGGGATACAGTAAACCTGAAGTGAAGCATCGGAATCTAAAACTGGACTCACAGGAGGGATTCAAATCATAGAAAGTGAGAGTGTCAGTCCTCTTGTACTTAAGTCGGCATTGTACCTTTTGTCTTAAATTCCGATGCAATTTCTGTGTCTCATCGTCAATAAAAAGGTGCAAGGTATACAGTAAACATGAAGTGAAGCATCGGAATCCATAACTGGACTCACAGGAGAGGTTCAAATCATAGAATGAGAGAGTGTCAGTCCTCTTGTACTTAAGTCGGCTTTGTGCCATTTGTATTAAACTCGGATGCAATTTCTGTGTTCATCGTCAATAAGAACGTCCAAGGGATACAGTTAACCTGAAGTGAAGCATCGGAACCTAAAACTGGACTCACAGGAGAGGTTCCTATCTTAGAAAGATAGAATGTCAGTCAACTTGTACTTATGTCGGCATTGTGCCTTTTGTTCTAAATTCGGATGCAATTTCTGTGTTTCATCGTCAATAAGACGGTCCAAGGGACACAGTAAACCTTAAGTGAAACCTCGGGATCCACAACTGGACTCACAGGAGAGGTTCAAATCATAGAAAGTTAGAATGTCAGTCCACTTGTACATATGTCGGCATTGTGCCTTTTGTTCTAAATTCGGATGCAATTTCTATGTTTCATCGTCAATAAGAAGGTCCAAGGGATACAGTAAACCTGAAGTGAAGCATCGGAATCTAAAACTGCACTCACAGGAGAGGTTCAAACCAAAGAAAGTGAGAGTGTCAGTCCTCTTGTACTTAAGTCTGCATTGTGCCATTTGTATTAAATTCGGATGCAATTTCTGCGTTTCATCGTCAATAAGAAGGTCGAAGGGATACAGTTAACCTGAAGTGTAGCGTCGGAACCTAAAACTGGACTCACAGGAGAGGTTCATATCATAGAAAGTTAGAATGTCAGTCCACTTGTACATATGTCGGCATTGTGCCTTTTGTTCTAAATTCGGATGCAATTTCGATGTTTCATCGTCAATAAGAAGGTCCAAGGGATACAGTAAACCTGAAGTGAAGCATCGGAATCTAAAACTGGACTCACAGGAGAGGTTCGAATCATGGAAAGTGAGAGTGTCAGTCCTCTTTTACTTAAGTCGGCATTGTGCATTTTGTATTAAATTCCGATGCAATTTGAGTGTCTCATCGTCAATAAGAAGGTGCAAGGTATACAGTAAACCTGAAGTGAAGCATCGGAATCTAAAACTGGACTCACAGGAGAGGTTCAAATCAAAGAAAGTGAGAGTGTCAGTCCTCTTGTACTTAAGTCGGCATTGTGCCATTTGTATTAAATTCGGATGCAATTTCTGTGTTTCATCGTCAATACGAAGGTCCAGGGGATACAGTAAACCTGAAGTGAAGCTTCGGAATTTAAAACTGGACTCACAGGAGAGGTTCAAATCGTAGAGAGTTAGAGTGTCACTCCTCTTGTACTTAAGTCGGTATTGTAAATTTTGTATTAAATTCGGATGCAATATCTGTGTTTCATCGACAATAAGAAGGTGCAATGTATACAGTAGACCTGAAGTGAAGCATCGGAATCTAAAACTGTACTCACAGGAGAGGTTCAAATCATAGAAAGGTAGAGTGTCATTCCTCTTGTACTTAAGTCGCATTGTGCCTTTTGAATTTAATTCCGATGAAATTTCTTTGTTTCATCGTCAATAAGATGGTGCAAGGTATACAGTAAACCTGAAGTGAAGCATCGGAATCTAAAACTGGACTCACAGGAGAGGTTCGAATCATGGAAAGTGAGAGTGTCAGTCCTCTTTTACTTAAGTCGGCATTGTGCCTTTTGTATTAAATTCCGATGCAATTTCAGTGTCTCATCGTCAATAAGAAGGTGCAAGGTACACAGTAAACCTGAAGTGAAGCATCGGAAACTAAAACTGCACTCACAGGAGAGGTTCAAACCAAAGAAAGTGAGAGTGTCAGTCCACTTGTACATATGTCGGCATTGTGCCTTTTGTTCTAAATTTGGATGCTATTTCTGTGTTTCATCGTCAATAAGAAGGTCCAAGGGATACAGTATACCTGAAGTGAAGCATCGGAATCTAAAACTGGACTCACAGGAAAGATTCAAATCATAGATAGTTAGAGTGTCAGTCCTCTTGTACTTAAGTCAATATTGTGCCTCTTGTATTAAATTCGGATGCAATATCTGTGTTTCATCGTCTATAAGAAGGTCCAAGGGACACAGTAAACCTTAAGTGAAACACCGGGATCTACAACTGGACTCACAGGAGAGGTTCAAATCGTAGAAAGTTAGAGTGTCAGTCCACTTTTACTTAAGTCAACATTGTGCCTTTTGTATTAAATTCCGATGCAATTTCTGTGTTTCATCGTCAATAAGAAGGTGCAAGGTATACAGTAAACCTGAAGCGAAGCATCGGAATCTAAAACTGGACTCACATCAGAGGTTCAAATCATAGAAAGTGAGAGTGTCAGTCCTCTTGTACTTAAGTCGGCATTGTGCCATTTGTATTAATTTCGGATGCAATTTCTGTGTTTCATCGTCAATAAGAAGGTCCAAGGGATACAGTAAACCTGAAGTGAAACATCAGAATCTAAATCTGGACTCACAGGAGAGGTTCAAATCATAGAAAGTTAGAGTGTCACTCCTCTTGTACTTGAGTCGGTATTGTGCCTTTTGTATTGAATTCGGATGCAATTTCGGTGTTTCATCGTCAATAACAAGGTCCAAGTGATATAGTAAACCTGAAGTGAAGCATCGGAATCTAAAACTGGACTCACAGGAGAAGTTCAAATCATAGAAAGTTAGAGTGTCAGTCCTCTTGTACTTAAGTCGGCATTGTGCCTTTTGTATTAAATTCGGATGCAATTTCTGTGTTTCACCGTCAATAAGAAAGTCCAAGGGATACAGTAAACCTGAAGTGAAGCATCGGAGTCTAAAACTGGACTCACATGAGAGGTTCAAATCATAGAGAGTTAGAGGGTCACTCCTCTTGTACTTAAGTCGGAATTGCAAATTTTGTATTAAATTCGGATGCAATATCTGTGTTTCATCGTCAATAAGAAGGTGCAATGTATACAGTAGACCTGAAGTGAAGCATCGGAATCTAAAACTGGACTCACAGGAGAGGTTCGAATCATGGAAAGTGAGAGTGTAATTCCTCTTTTACTTAAGTCGGCATTGTGCCATTTGTTTTAAATTCGGATGCAATTTCTGTGTTTCATCGTCAATAAGAAGGTCCAAGGGATACAGAAAACCTGAAGTGAAGCATCGGAATCTAAAACTGGACTCACAGGAGAGGGTCAAATCACAGATAGTGAGAGTGTCAGTCTTCTTGTAATTAAGTCGGCATTATGCCATTTGTATTAAATTCGGATGCAATTTCCGTGTTTCATCGTCAATAAGAAGGTCCAAGGGATACAGTAAACCTGAATTGAAGCATCTGAATCCAAAACTGGACTCACAGGAGAGGTTCAAATCATAGAAAGTTAGAATGTCAGTCCTCTTGTACTTAATTCGGCATTGTGCGTTTTGTATTAAATTCGGATGCAATTCCTGTGTTTCATCGTCAATAAGGAGGTGCAAGGTAAACAGTAAACCTGAAGTGAAGCATCGGAATCTAAAACTGGACTCACAGGAGTAGTTCAAATCAAAGAAAGTTAGAGACTCACTCCTCTTGTACTTACGTCGGTTTTGTGCCTTTTGTATTGAATTCGGATGCAATTCTTTGTTTCATCGTCAATAAGAAGGTCCAAGCTATACAGTAAAACTGATTTGAAGCATCGGAATCTAAAACTGGACTCACAGGAGAGGTTCAAATCATAGAAAGTTAGAGTGTCACTCCTATTGTACTTAAGTCAGTATTGTGCGTTTTGTATTAAATTCGGATGCAATTCATGTGTTTCATCGTCAATAAGGAGGTGCAAGGTATACAGTAAACCAGAAGTGAAGCATCGGAATCTAAAACTGGACTCACAGGAAGGTACAAATCATAGAAAGTTAGAGTGTCAGTCCACTTTTACTTAAGTCGACATTAAGCCCTTTGTATTAAATTCCGATGCAATTTCTGTGTATTCATCGTCAATAACAAGGTGCAAGGTACACAGTAAACCTGAAGTGAAGCATCGGAATCTAAAACTGGACTCACATTAGAGGTTCAAATCAAAGAAACTGAGAGTGTCAGTCCTCTTGTACTGAAGTCGGCATTGTGCCATTTATATTAAATTCGGATGCAATATCTGTGTTTCATCGTCAATACGAAGGTCCAATGGATACAGTAAACCTAAAGTGAAGCATCGGAATCTAAAACTGGACTCACAGGAGAGATTCAAATCATAGAAGGTTAGAGTGTTACTCCTCTTGTACTTAAGTCGGTTTTGTGCCTTTTGTATTAAATTTGGATGCAATTTCTGTGTTTCATCGTCAATAAGAAGGTCCAAGGGATACAGTAAACCTTAAGGGAAGCATCGGAATCTAAAACTGGACTCACAGGAGAGGTTCAAATCATAGAATGTTAGAGTGTTAGTCCTCTTTTACTTAAGTCGGCATTGTGCCTTTTGTATTAAATTCGGGTGAATTTTCTGTGTTTAATCGTCAATAAGAAGGTCCAAGGGATACAGTTAACCTGAAGTGAAACATTGGAACCTAAAACTTGACTCACAGGAGAGGTTCAAATCATAGAAAGTTAGAGTGTCAGTCCTCTTTTACTTAAGTCGGCATTGTGCCTTATGTTTTAATTCCGATGCAATTTCAGTGTCTCATCGTCAATAAGAAGGTGCAAGGTATACAGTAAACCTGAAGAGAAGCATCGGAATCTAAAACTGGACTCACAGGAGAGGTTCAAATCAAAGAAAGTGAGAGTGTCAGTCCTCTTGTACTTAAGTCGGCATTGTGCGTTTTGAATTTAATTCCGATGCAATTTCTGTGTTTCATCGTCAATAAGAAGGTGCAAGGTATACCGTAAACCTTAAGTGAAGCATCGGAATCTAAAACTGGACTCACAGGAGAGGTTCAAATCATAGAAAGTGAGAGTGTCAGTCCTCTTGTACTTAAGTCGGCATTGTGCCATTGGTATTAAATTCGGATGCAATTTCTGTGTTTCATCGTCAATAAGAAGGTCCAAGGGATACAGTAAACCTGAAGTGAAGCATCGGAATCCAAAACTGGACACACAGGATAGGTTCAAAACATAGAAAGTTAGAGTGTCACTCCTCTCGTACTTAAGTCGGTATTGTGCCTTTTGTATTAAATTCGGATGCAATTTCTGTGTTTCATCGTCAATACGAAAGGTCCATGGGATACAGTAAACCTTAAGGGAAGCATCGGAATCTAAGACTGGACTCACAGGAGAGGTTCAAATCATATAATGTTAGAGTGTTAGTCCTCTTTTACTTAAGTCGGCATTGTGCTTTTTGTATTAAATTCGGTTGCAATTTCTGTGTTTCATCGTCAATAAGAAGGTCCGAGGGATACAGTAAACCTGAAGTGAAGTATCAGAATCTAAAACTGGACTCACAGGAGAGATTCAAATCATAGGAAGTTAGAGTGTTACTCCTCATGTACTTAAGTCGGTATTGTGCCTTTTGTATTAAATTCGGATGCAATTTCTGTGTTTCTCGTCAATAAGAAGGTCCAAGGGATACAGTAAACCTTAAGGGAAACATCGGAATCTAAGACTGGACTCACAGGAGAGGTTGAAATCATAGAATGTTAGAGTGTTAGTCCTCTTTTACTTAAGTCGGCATTGTGCCTTTTGTATTAAATTCGGAAGAATTTTCTGTGTTTAATCGTCAATAAGAAGGTCCAAGGGATACAGTAAACCTGAAGTGAAGCATCGGAATCTAAGACTGGACTCAGAGGAGAGGTTCAAATCATAGAAAGTTAGAGTGTCATTCCTCTTTTACTTAAGTCGGCGTTGTGCCATTTGTATTAAATTCGGATGCAATTTCCGTGTTTCATCGTCAATAAGAAGGTCTAAGGGATACAGTAAACCTGAAGTGAAGCATCGGAATCCTAAACTGGACTGACAGGAGAAGTTCAAATTATAGAAAGTTAGAGACTCACTCCTCTTGTACTTACGTCGGTATTGCGTCTTTTGTATTGAATTCGGATGTAATTTCTTTGTTTCATCGTCAATAAGGAGGTCGAGGGGAGACAGTAAACCTGAAGTCAAGCATCGGAATCTGAAACTGGACTCACAGGAGAGGTTCAAATCATAGAAATTTAGAATGTCAGTCCTCTTGTACTTAATTCGGCATTGTGCGTTTTGTATTTTATTCGGATGCAATTCCTGTGTTTCATCGTCAATAAGGAGGTGCAAGGTATACAGTAAACCTGAAGTGAAGCGTAGGAATCTGAAACTGGACTCACAGGAGAGGTTCAAATCAAAGAATCTGAGAGTGTCAGTCCTCTTGTACTGAAGTCGGCATTGTGCCATTTATATTAAATTCGGATGCAATATCTGTGTTTCATCGTCAATACGAAGGTCCAAGGGATCCAGTAAACCTAAAGTGAAGCATCGGAATCTAAAACTGGACTCACAGGAGAGATTCAAATCATAGAAGTTAGAGTGTCACTCCTCTTGTACTTAAGTCGGTATTGTGCTTTTTGTATTAAATTTGGATGCAATTTCTGTGTTTCATCGTCAATAAGAAGGTCCAAGGGATACAGTAAACCTTAAGGGAAGCATCGGAATCTAAAACTGGACTCACAGGAGAGGTTCAAATCATAGAATGTTAGAGTGTTAGTCCTCTTTTACTTAAGTCGGCATTGTGCCTTTTGTATTAAATTCGGGTGAATTTTCTGTGTTTAATCGTCAACAAGAAGGTCCAAGGGACACAGTAAACCTGAAGTGAAGCATCGGAATCAAAAACTTGACTCACAGGAGAGGTTCAAATCGTAGAAAGTTAGAGTGT
This sequence comes from Schistocerca piceifrons, assembly GCF_021461385.2. Taxonomy (NCBI): domain Eukaryota; kingdom Metazoa; phylum Arthropoda; class Insecta; order Orthoptera; family Acrididae; genus Schistocerca; species Schistocerca piceifrons. The sequence continues at coordinate 138,362 of NW_025727582.1, read as the reverse complement.
CAGTCCTCTTTTACTTAAGTCGGCATTTTGCCTTATGTATTAAATTCTGATGCAATTTCAGTGTCTCAACGTCAATAAGAAGGTGCAAGGTATACAGTAAACCTGAAGAGAACCATCGGAATCTAAATCTGGACTCACAGGAGATGTTCAAATCACAGATAGTGAGAGTGTCAGTCCTCTTGTAATTAAGTCGGCATTATGCCGTTTGTATTAAATTCGGATGCAATTTCCGTGTTTCATCGTCAATAGGAAGGTCCAAAGGATACAGTAAACCTGAAGAGAAGCATCGGAATCCAAAACTGGACTCACAGGAGAAGTTCAAATCATAGAAAGTTAGAGACTCACTCCTCTTGTACTTACGTCGGTATTGTCCGTTTTGTATTTAATTCGGATGCAATTTCTTTGTTTCATCGTCAATAAGAAGATCGAAGGGAGACAGTAAACCTGAAGTGTAGCATCGGAATCTGAAACTGGACTCACAGGAGAGGTTCAAATCATAGAAAGTGAGAGTGTCAGTCCTCTTGTACTTACGTCGGCATTGTGCCTATTGTATTAAATTCCGATGCAATTTCTGTGTTTCATCGTCAATAAGAAGGTCCAAGGAATACAGTAAACCTGAAGTGAAGCATCTGAATCTAAAACTGGACTCACAGGAGAGGTTCAAATCATAGAAAGTAAGAGTGTCAGTCCTCTTGTACTTAAGTCGACATTGTGCCATTGGTATAAAATTCGGATGCAATTTCTGTGTTTCATCGTCAATAAGAAGGTCCAAGGGATACAGTAAACCTGAAGTGAAGCATCGGAATCCAAAACTGGACAGACAGGAGAGTTTCAAATCATAGAAAGTTAGAATGTCAGTCCTATTGTTCTTAATTCGACGTTGTGCGATTTGTATTAAATTCGGATGCAATTCCTGTGTTTCATCATCAATAAGGAATTGCAAGGAATTCAGTAAACCTGAAGTGAAGCATCGGAATCTAAAACTGGACTCACAGGAGTTGTTCACATCATAGAAAGTGAGAGTGTCAGTCCTCTTGTACTTAAGTCGGCATTGTGCGTTTTGAATTTAATTCCGATACAATTTCTGTGTTTCGTCGTCAATAAGAGGGTGCGAGGTATACAGTAAACTTTAATTGAAGCATCGGAATCTAAAACTGGACTCACAGGAGAGGTTCAAATCATAGAAAGTGAGAGTGTCAGTCCTCTTGTACTTACGTCGTCATTGTGCCTAATGTATTAAATTCCGATGCAATTTCTGTGTTTCATCGTCAATAAGAAGGTCCAAGGAATACAGTAAAGCTGAAGTGAAGCATCGGAATCTAAAACTGGACTCACAGGAGAGATTCAAATCATAGAAAGTGAGATTGTCAGTCCTCTTGTACTTAAGACGGCATTGTGCCATTTGTATTAAATTCGGTTGCAATTTCTGTGTTTCATCGTCAATAAGAAGGTCCAAGGGGTACAGTAAACCTTAAGGGAAGCATCGGAATCTAAGACTGGACTCACAGGAGAGGTTCAAATCATAGAATGTTAGTGTGTTAGTCCTCTTTTACTTAAGTCGGCATTGTGCTTTTTGTATTAAATTCGGTTGCAATTTCTGTGATTCATCGTCAATAAGAAGGTCCGAGGGATACAGTAAACCTGAAGTGAAGGATCAGAATCTGAAACTGGACTCACAGGAGAGATTCAAATCATAGAAAGTTAGAGTGTTACTCTTTATGTACTTAAGTCGGTATTGTGCCTTTTGTATTAAATTCGGATGCAATTTCTGTGTTTCTCGTCAATAAGAAGGTCCAAGGAATACAGTAAACCCTAAGGGAAACATCGGAATCTAAGACTGGCCTCACAGGAGAGGTTCAAATCATAGAATGTCAGAGTGTTAGTCCTCTTTTACTTAAGTCGGCATTGTGCCTTTTGTATTAAATTCGGGTGAATTTTCTGTGTTTAATCGTCAATAAGAAGGTCCAAGGGATACAGTAAATCTGAAGTGAAGCATCGGAATCTAAAACTTGACTCACAGGAGAGGTTCAAATCATAGGAAGTTAGAGTATCAGTCCTCTTTTACTTAAGTCGGCATTGTGCCTTATGTATTAAATTCCGATGCAATTTCAGTGTCTCATCGTCAATAAGAAGGTGCAAGGTATACAGTAAACCTGAAGAGAAGCATCGGAATCTAAAACTTGACTCACAGGAGAGGTTCAAATCATAGAAAGTTAGAGTATCAGTCCTCTTTTACTTAAGTCGGCATTGTGCCATTTGTATTAAATTCGGATGCAATTTCTGTGTTTCATAGTCAATAAGAAAGCCCAAGGGATACAGAAAACCTGAAGTGAAGCATCGGAATCTAAATCTGGACTCACAGGAGATGTTCAAATCACAGATAGTGAGAGTGTCAGTCCTCTTTTACTTAAGTCGGCATTGTGCCTTTTGTATTAAATTCGGAAGAATTTTCTGTGTTTAATCGTCAATAAGAAGGTCCAAGGGATACAGTAAACCTGAAGTGAAGCATCGGAAACTAAGACTGGACTCAGAGGAGAGGTTCAAATCATAGAAAGTTAGAGTGTCATTCCTCTTTTACTTAAGTCGGCGTTGTGCCATTTGTATTAAATTCGGATGCAATTTCCGTGTTTCATCGTCAATAAGAAGGTCTAAGGGATACAGTAAACCTGAAGTGAAGCATCGGAATCCTAAACTGGACTGACAGGAGAAGTTCAAATTATAGAAAGTTAGAGACTCACTCCTCTTGTACTTACGTCGGTATTGCGTCTTTTGTATTGAATTCGGATGTAATTTCTTTGTTTCATCGTCAATAAGGAGGTCGAGGGGAGACAGTAAACCTGAAGTCAAGCATCGGAATCTGAAACTGGACTCACAGGAGAGGTTCAAATCATAGAAATTTAGAATGTCAGTCCTCTTGTACTTAATTCGGCATTGTGCGTTTTGTATTTTATTCGGATGCAATTCCTGTGTTTCATCGTCAATAAGGAGGTGCAAGGTATACAGTAAACCTGAAGTGAAGCGTAGGAATCTGAAACTGGACTCACAGGAGAGGTTCAAATCAAAGAATCTGAGAGTGTCAGTCCTCTTGTACTGAAGTCGGCATTGTGCCATTTATATTAAATTCGGATGCAATATCTGTGTTTCATCGTCAATACGAAGGTCCAAGGGATCCAGTAAACCTAAAGTGAAGCATCGGAATCTAAAACTGGACTCACAGGAGAGATTCAAATCATAGAAGTTAGAGTGTCACTCCTCTTGTACTTAAGTCGGTATTGTGCTTTTTGTATTAAATTTGGATGCAATTTCTGTGTTTCATCGTCAATAAGAAGGTCCAAGGGATACAGTAAACCTTAAGGGAAGCATCGGAATCTAAAACTGGACTCACAGGAGAGGTTCAAATCATAGAATGTTAGAGTGTTAGTCCTCTTTTACTTAAGTCGGCATTGTGCCTTTTGTATTAAATTCGGGTGAATTTTCTGTGTTTAATCGTCAACAAGAAGGTCCAAGGGACACAGTAAACCTGAAGTGAAGCATCGGAATCAAAAACTTGACTCACAGGAGAGGTTCAAATCGTAGAAAGTTAGAGTGTCAGTCCTCTTTTACTTAAGTCGGCATTTTGCCTTATGTATTAAATTCTGATGCAATTTCAGTGTCTCAACGTCAATAAGAAGGTCCAAGGGATACAGTAAACCTGAAGTGAAGCATCTGAATCTAAAACTGGACTCACAGGAGAGGTTCAAATCATAGAAAGTAAGAGTGTCAGTCCTCTTGTACTTAAGTCGGCATTGTGCCATTGGTATAAAATTCGGATGCAATTTCTGTGTTTCATCGTCAATAAGAAGGTCCAAGGGATACAGTAAACCTGAAGTGAAGCATCGGAATCCAAAACTGGACAGACAGGAGAGTTTCAAATCATAGAAAGTTAGAATGTCAGTCCTATTGTTCTTAATTCGACGTTGTGCGTTTTGTATTAAATTCGGATGCAATTCCTGTGTTTCATCATCAATAAGGAATTGCAAGGAATTCAGTAAACCTGAAGTGAAGCATCGGAATCTAAAACTGGACTCACAGGAGTTGTTCACATCATAGAAAGTGAGAGTGTCAGTCCTCTTGTACTTAAGTCGGCATTGTGCGTTTTGAATTTAATTCCGATACAATTTCTGTGTTTCGTCGTCAATAAGAGGGTGCGAGGTATACAGTAAACTTTAATTGAAGCATCGGAATCTAAAACTGGACTCACAGGAGAGGTTCAAATCATAGAAAGTGAGAGTGTCAGTCCTCTTGTACTTACGTCGTCATTGTGCCTAATGTATTAAATTCCGATGCAATTTCTGTGTTTCATCGTCAATAAGAAGGTCCAAGGAATACAGTAAAGCTGAAGTGAAGCATCGGAATCTAAAACTGGACTCACAGGAGAGTTTCAAATCATAGAAAGTGAGATTGTCAGTCCTCTTGTACTTAAGACGGCATTGTGCCATTTGTATTAAATTCGGTTGCAATTTCTGTGTTTCATCGTCAATAAGAAGGTCCAAGGGGTACAGTAAACCTTAAGGGAAGCATCGGAATCTAAGACTGGACTCACAGGAGAGGTTCAAATCATAGAATGTTAGTGTGTTAGTCCTCTTTTACTTAAGTCGGCATTGTGCTTTTTGTATTAAATTCGGTTGCAATTTCTGTGATTCATCGTCAATAAGAAGGTCCGAGGGATACAGTAAACCTGAAGTGAAGGATCAGAATCTGAAACTGGACTCACAGGAGAGATTCAAATCATAGAAAGTTAGAGTGTTACTCTTTATGTACTTAAGTCGGTATTGTGCCTTTTGTATTAAATTCGGATGCAATTTCTGTGTTTCTCGTCAATAAGAAGGTCCAAGGGATACAGTAAACCCTAAGGGAAACATCGGAATCTAAGACTGGCCTCACAGGAGAGGTTCAAATCATAGAATGTCAGAGTGTTAGTCCTCTTTTACTTAAGTCGGCATTGTGCCTTTTGTATTAAATTCGGGTGAATTTTCTGTGTTTAATCGTCAATAAGAAGGTCCAAGGGATACAGTAAATCTGAAGTGAAGCATCGGAATCTAAAACTTGACTCACAGGAGAGGTTCAAATCATAGAAAGTTAGAGTATCAGTCCTCTTTTACTTAAGTCGGCATTGTGCCTTATGTATTAAATTCCGATGCAATTTCAGTGTCTCATCGTCAATAAGAAGGTGCAAGGTATACAGTAAACCTGAAGAGAAGCATCGGAATCTAAAACTTGACTCACAGGAGAGGTTCAAATCATAGAAAGTTAGAGTATCAGTCCTCTTTTACTTAAGTCGGCATTGTGCCATTTGTATTAAATTCGGATGCAATTTCTGTGTTTCATAGTCAATAAGAAAGCCCAAGGGATACAGAAAACCTGAAGTGAAGCATCGGAATCTAAATCTGGACTCACAGGAGATGTTCAAATCACAGATAGTGAGAGTGTCAGTCCTCTTGTAATTAAGTCGGCATTATGCCATTTGTATTAAATTCGGATGCAATTTCCGTGTTTCATCGTCAATAGGAAGGTCCAACGAATACAGTAAACCTGAAGTGAAGCATCGGAATCCAAAACTGGACTCACAGGAGAAGTTCAAATCATAGAAAGTTAGAGACTCACTCCTCTTGTACTTACGTCGGTATTGTGCGTTTTGTATTGAATTCGGATGCAATTTCTTTGTTTCATCGTCAATAAGAAGATCGAAGGGAGACAGAAAACCTGAAGTGTAGCATCGGAATCTGAAACTGGACTCACAGGAGAGGTTCAAATCATAGAAAGTTAGAATGTCAGTCCTCTTGTACTTAATTCGACATTGTGCGATTTGTATTAAATTCGGATGCAATTCCTGTGTTTCATCATCAATAAGGAATTGCAAGGTATTCAGTAAACCTGAAGTGAAGCATCGGAATCTAAAACTGGACTCACAGGAGTGGTTCAAATCATAGAAAGTGAGAGTGTCAGTCCTCTTGTACTTAAGTCGGCATTGTGCGTTTTGAATTTAATTCCGATACAATTTCTGTGTTTCGTCGTCAATAAGAAGGTGCGAGGTATACAGTAAACCTTAAGTGAAACATCGGAATCTAAAACTGGACTCACAGGAGAGGTTCAAATCATAGAAAGTGAGAGTGTCAGTCCTCTTGTACTTACGTCGGCATTGTGCCTATTGTATTAAATTCCGATGCAATTTCTGTGTTTCATCGTCAATAAGAAGGTCCAAGGGATACAGTAAACCTGAAGTGAAGCATCGGAATCTAAGACTGGACTCACAGGAGAGGTTCAAATCATAGAATGTTAGAGTGTTAGTCCTCTTTTACTTAAGTCGGCATTCTGCTTTTTGTATTAAATTCGGTTGCAATTTCTGTGATTCATCGTCAATAAGAAGGTCCGAGGGATACAGTAAACCTGAAGTGAAGGATCAGAATCTGAAACGGGACTCACAGGAGAGATTCAAATCATAGAAAGTTAGAGTGTTACTCCTCATGTACATAAGTCGGTATTGTGCCTTTTGTATTAAATTCGGATGCAATTTCTATGTTTCTCGTCAATAAGAAGGTTGAAGGCATACAGTAAACCTTCAGGGACACATCGGAATCTAAGACTGGCCTCACAGGAGAGGTTCAAATCATAGAATGTTAGAGTGTTAGTCCTCTTTTACTTAAGTCGGCATTGTGCCTTTTGTATTAAATTCGGGTGAATTTTCTGTGTTTAATCGTCAATAAGAAGATGCAAGGTATACAGCAAACCTGAAGAGAAGCATCGGAATCTAAAACTGGACTCACAGGAGAGGTTCAAATCAAAGAAAGTGAGAGTGTCAGTCCTCTTGTACTTAAGTCGGCATTGTGCCATTGGTATTAAATTCGGATGCAATTTTTTCTGTTTCATCGTCAATAAGAAAGCCCAAGGGATACAGAAAACCTGAAGTGAAGCATCGGAATCTAAATCTGGACTCACAGGAGAGGTTCAAATCATAGAAAGTGAGAGTGTCAGTCCTCTTGTACTTATGTCGGCATTGTGCCTATTGTATTAAATTCCGATGCAATTTCTGTGTTTCATCGTCAATATGAAGGTCCAAGGGATACAGTAAACCTGAAGTGAAGCATCGGAATCTAAAACTGGACTCACAGGAGAGGTTCAAATCATAGAAAGTGAGAGTGTCAGTCCTCTTGTACTTAAGTCGGCATTGTGCCATTGGTATTAAATTCGGATGCAATTTCTGTGTTTCATCGTCAATAAGAAGGTCCAAGGGATACAGTAAACCTGAAGTGAAGCATCGGAATCCAAAACTGGACACACCGGAGAGGTTCAAATCATAGAAAGTTAGTGTGTCACTCCTCTTGTATTTAAGTCGGCACTGTGCATTTTGAATTTAATTCCGATGCAATTTCTGTGTTTCATCGTCAATAAGAAGGTCCAAGGGATACAGTAAACCTGAAGTGAAGCATCGGAATCTAAAACTGGACTCACAGGAGAGTTTCAAATCATAGAAAGTGAGAGTGTCAGTCCTCTTGTACTTAAGACGGCATTGTGCCATTTGTATTAAATTCGGTTGCAATTTCTGTGTTTCATCGTCAATAAGAAGGTCCGAGGGATACAGTAAACCTGAAGTGAAGCATCAGAATCTAAAACTGGACTCACAGGAGAGATTCTAATCATAGAAAGTTAGAGTGTTACTCCTCTTGCACTTAAGTCGGTATTGTGCCTTTTGTATTAAATTCGGATGCAATTTCTGTGTTTCATCGTCAATAAGAAGGTCCAAGAGGTACAGTAAACATTAAGGGAAGCATCGGAATCTAAGACTGGACTCACAGGAGAGGTTCAAATCATAGAATGTTAGAGTGTTAGTCCTCTTTTACTTAAGTCGGCATTGTGCTTTTTGTATTAAATTCGGTTGCAATTTCTGTGTTTCATCGTCACTAAGAAGGTCTGAGGGATACAGTAAACCTGAAGTGAAGCATCAGAATCTGAAACTGGACTCACAGGACAGATTCAAATCATAGAAAGTTAGAGTGTTACTCCTCATGTACTTAAGTCGGTATTGTGCCTTTTGTATTAAATTCGGATGCAATTTCTGTGTTTCTCGTCAATAAGAAGGTCCAAGGGATACAGTAAACCTTAAATGAAACATCGGAAACTAAGACTGGACTCACAGGAGAGGTTCAAATCATAGAATGTTAGAGTGTTAGTCCTCTTTTACTTAAGTCGAGATTGTGCCTTTTGTATTAAATTCGGGTGAATTTTCTGTGTTTAATCGTCAATAAGAAGGTCCAAGGGATACAGTAAACCTGAAGTGAAGCATCGGAATCTAAAACTTGACTCACAGGAGAGGTTCAAATCATAGAAAGTTAGAGTATCAGTCCTCTTTTACTTAAGTCGGCATTGTGCCTTATGTATTAAATTCCGATGCAATTTCAGTGTCTCATCGTCAATAAGAGGGTGCAAGGTATACAGTAAACCTGAAGAGAAGCATCGGAATCTAAAACTGGACTCACAGGAGAGGTTCAAATCAAAGAAAGTGAGAGTGTCAGTCCTCTTGTACTTAAGTCGGCATTGTGCCATTTGTATTAAATTCGGATGCAATTTCTGTGTTTCATCGTCAATAAGAAAGCCCAAGGGATACAGAAAACCTGAAGTGAAGCATCGGAATCTAAATCTGGACTCACAGGAGATGTTCAAATCACAGATAGTGAGAGTGTCAGTCCTCTTGTAATTAAGTCGGCATTATGCCATTTGTATTAAATTCGGATGCAATTTCCGTGTTTCATCGTCAATAGGAAGGTCCAAGGGATACAGTAAACGTGAAGTGAGGCATCGGAATCCAAAACTGGACTCACAGGAGAAGTTCAAATCATAGAAAGTTAGAGACTCACTCCTCTTGTACTTACGGCGGTATTGTGCGTTTTGTATTGAATTCGGATGCAATTTCTTTGTTTCATCGTCAATAAGAAGATCGAAGGGAGACAGAAAACCTGAAGTGTAGCATCGGAATCTGAAACTGGACTCACAGGAGAGGTTCAAATCATAGAAAGTTAGAGTATCAGTCCTCTTTTACTTAAGTCGGCATTGTGCCTTATGTATTAAATTCCGATGCAATTTCAGTGTCTCATCGTCAATAAGAAGGTGCAAGGTATACAGTAAACCTGAAGTGAGGCATCGGAATCTAAAACTGGACTCACAGGGGAGGTTAAATCATAGAAAGTGAGAGTGTCAGTCTTCTTGTACTTAAGTCGGCATTGTGCCATGTGTATTAAATTCGGATGCAATTTCTGTATTTCATCGTCAGTAAGAAGGTCCAAGGGATACAGTAAACCTTTAGGGATGCATCTCAATCTAAAACTGGACTCACAGGAGAGGTTCAAATCATAGAATGTTAGAGTTTCAGTCCTCATTTACTTAAGTCGGCATTGTGCCTTTTGTATTAAATTCGGATGAATTTTCTGTGTTTAATCGTCAATAAGAAAGTCCAAGGGATACAGTAAACCTGAAGTGAAACATCGGAATCTAACACTGGACTCATAGGAGAGGTTCAAATCATAGATAGTGAGAGTGTCAGTCCTCTTGTACTTAAGTCGGCATTATGCCATTTGTATTAAAATCAGATGCAATTTCCGTGTTTCATCGTCAATAAGAAGTTCCGAGGGATACAGTAAACCTGAAGTGAAGCATCGGAATTCAAAACTGGACTCACAGGTGTAGTTCAAATCATAGAAAATTAGAGACTCACTCCTCTTGTACTTACGTCGGTATTGTGCCTTTTGTATTGAATTCGGATGCAATTTCTTTGTTTCATCGTCAATAAGAAGGTCGAAGGGAGACAGTTAACCTGAAGTGAAGCATCATAATCTGTAACTGGACTCACAGGAGAGGTTAAATAATAAAAGTGAGAGTGTCAGTCCTCTTGTACTTAAGTCAGCATTGTGCGTTTTGAATTTAATTCCGATACAATTTCTGTGTTTCGTCGTCAATAAGAAGGTGCAAGGTATACAGTAAACCCGAAGTGAAGCATCGGAATCTAAAACTGGACTCACAGGAGAGGTTCAAATCATAGAAAGTGAGAGTGTCAGTCCTCTTGTACTTACGTCGGCATTGTGCCTATTGTATTAAATTCCGATGCAATTTCTGTGATTCATCGTCAATTAGAAGGTCCAAGGGATACAGTTAACCTGATGTGAAGCATCGGAATCTAAAACTGGACTCACAGGAGAGTTTCAAATCATAGAAAGTGAGAGTGTTAGTCCTCTTGTACTTAAGACGGCATTGTGCCATTTGTATTAAATTCGGTTGCAATTTCTGTGTTTCATCGTCAATAAGAAGGTCCGAGGGATACAGTAAACCTGAAGTGAAGCATCAGAATCTAAAACTGGACTCACAGGAGAGATTCAAATCATAGAAAGTTAGAGTGTTACTCCTCTTGCACTTAAGCCGGTATTGTGCCTTTTGTATTAAATTCGGATGCAATTTCTGTGTTTCATCGTCAATAAGAAGGTCCAAGGGGTACAGTAAACCTTAAGGGAAGCATCGGAATCTAAGACTGGACTCACAGGAGAGGTTCAAATCATAGAATGTTAGAGTGTTACTCCTCTTTTACTTAAGTCGGCATTGTGCTTTTTGTATTAAATTCGGTTGCAATTACTGTGTTTCATCGTCAATAAGAATGTCCGAGGGATACAGTAAACCCGAAGTGGAGCATCAGAATCTGAAACTGGACTCACAGGAGAGATTCAAATCATAGAAAGTTAGAGTGTTACTCCTCATGTACTTAAGTCGGTATTGTGCCTTTTGTATTAAATTCGGATGCAATTTCTGTGTTTCTCGTCAATAAGAAGGTCCAAGGGATACAGTAAACCTGAAGGGAAACATCGGAAAATAAGACTGGACTCACAGGAGAGGTTCAAATCATAGAATGTTAGAGTGTTAGTCCTCTTTTACTTAAGTCGGCATTGTGCCTTTTGTATTAAATTCGGATGAATTTTCTGTGTTTAATCGTCAATAAGAAAGTCCAAGGGATACAGTATACCTGAAGTGAAGCATCGGAATCTAAGACTGGACTCACAGGAGAGGTTCAAATCATAGAATGTTAGAGTGTTAGTCCTCTTTTACTTAAGTCGGCATTGTGCCTTTTGTATTAAATTCGGATGAATTTTCTGTGTTTAATCGTCAATAAGAAGGTCCAAGGGAGACTGTAAACCTGAAGTGAAGCATCGGAATCTAAGACTGGACTCACAGGAGAGGTTCAAATCATAGAAAGTTTGAGTGTCAGTCCTCTTTTACTTTAGTCGGCATTGTGCCATTTGTATTAAATTCGGATGCAATTTCCTCGTTTCATCGTCAATAAGAAGGTCTAAGGGATACAGTAAGCCTGAAGTGAAGCATCGGAATCCTAAACTGGACTGACAGGAGAAGTTCAAATCATAGAAAGTTAGAGACTCACTCCTCTTGTACCTACGTCGGTATTGCGTCTTTTGTATTGAATTCGGATGTAATTTCTTTGTTTCATCGTCAATAAGAAGGTCGAAGGGAGACAGTAAACCTGAAGTGAAGCATCGGAATCTGAAACTGGACTCACAGGAGAGGTTCAAATCATAGAAATTTAGAACGTCAGTCCTCTCGTACATAATTCGGCATTGTGCGTTTTGTACTTTATTCGGATGCAATTCCGGTGTTTCATCGTCAATAAGGAGGTGCAAGGTATACAGTAAACCTGAAGTGAAGCATCGGAATCTAAAACTGGACTCACAGGAGTGGTTCAAATCATAGAAAGTGAGAGTGTCAGTCCTCTTGTACTTAAGTCGACATCGTGCCATTTGTATTAAATTGGGATGCAATTTCTGTGTTTCATCTTCAATAAGAAGGTCCAAGTATACAGTAAACCTGAAGTGAAGCATCGGAATCCAAAACTGGACTCACAGGAGAAGTTCAAATCATAGAAAGGTAGAGTGTCACTCCTACTGTACTTAAGTCGGTATTGTGCCTTTTGTATTAAATTCGGATGCAATTTCTGTGTTTCATCGTCAATAAGAATGTCCAAGGGATACAGGAAACCTGAATTGAAGCATCGGAATCTGAAACTGGACTCACAGGAGAGGTTCAAATCATAGAAAATTAGAGTGACAGTCCTCTTGTACTTAAGTCGGCATTGTTCGTTTTGAATTTAATTCCGATGCAATCTCTGTGTTTCATCGTCAATAAGAAGGTGCAAGGGAGACAGTAAACCTGAAGTGAAGCGTCGGAATCTAAAACTGGACTCACAGGAGAGGTTCAAATCATAGAAAGTGAGAGTGTCAGTCCTCTTGTACTTAAGTCGGCATTGTGCCTTTTGTCTTGAATTCCGATGCAATTTCTGTGTCTCATCGTCAATAAGAAGGTGCAAGGTATACAGTAAACCTGAAGTGAGGCATCGGAATCTAAAACTGGACTCACAGGAGAGGTTAAATCGTAGAAAGTGAGAGTGTCAGTCCTCTTGTACTTAAGTCGGCATTGTGCCATGTGTATTAAATTCGGATGCAATTTCTGTGTTTCATCGTCAGTAAGAAGGTCCAAGGAATACAGTAAACCTGAAGTGAAGCATCGGAATCTAGAACTGGACTCACAGGTGAGGTTCAAATCATTGAGAGTGTCAGTCCTCTTGTACTTAAGTCGGCATTGTGCCTTTTGAATTTAATTCCGATGCAATTTCTGTGTTTCATCGTCAATAAGAAGGTCCAAGGGATACAGTAAACCTTTAGGGACGCATCGCAATCTAAAACTGGACTCACAGGAGAGGTTCAAATCATAGAATGTTATAGTCTCAGTCCTCTTTTACTTAAGTCGGCATTGTGCCTTTTGTATTAAATTCGGATGAAATTTCTGTGTTTAATCGTCAATAAGAAAGTCCAAGGGATACAGTAAACCTGAAGTGAAACATCGGAATCTAAAACTGGACTCACAGGAGAGGTACAAATCATAGATAGTGAGAGTGTCAGTCCTCTTGTACTTAAGTCGGCATTATGCCATTTGTATTAAAATCGGATGCAATTTCCGTGTTTCATCGTCAATAAGAAGTTCCGAGGGATACAGTAAACCTGAAGTGAAGCATCGGAATTCAAAACTGGACTCACAGGAGAGGTTCAAATCATAGAAAGTTAGTGTGTCACTCCTCTTGTATTTAAGTCGGTATTGTGCCTTTTGTATTAAATTCGGATGCAATTTCTGTGTTTCATCGTCAATACGAAAGGTCCATGGGATACAGTAAACCTGAAGTGAAGCATCGGAATCTAAAACTGGACTCACAGGAGAGGTTCAAATCATAGAAAGTTGGAGTGTCAGTCCTCTTGTACTTAAGTCGGCACTGTGCATTTTGAATTTAATTCCGGTGCAATTTCTGTGTTTCATCGTCAATAAGAAGGTCCAAGGGATACAGTAAACCTTAAGTGAAGCATCGGAATCTAAAACTGGACTCACAGGAGAGTTTCAAATCATAGAAAGTGAGAGTGTCAGTCCTCTTGTACTTAAGACGGCATTGTGCCATTTGTATTAAATTCGGTTGCAATTTCTGTGTTTCATCGTCAATAAGAAGGTCCGAGGGATACAGTAAACCTGAAGTGAAGCATCAGAATCTAAAACTGGACTCACAGGAGAGATTCAAATCATAGAAAGTTAGAGTGTTACTCCTCTTGCACTTAAGTCGGTATTGTGCCTTTTGTATTAAATTCGGATGCAATTTCTGTGTTTCATCGTCAATAAGAAGGTCCAAGGGGTACAGTAAACCTTAAGGGAAGCATCGGAATCTAAGACTGGACTCACAGGAGAGGTTCAAATCATAGAATGTTAGAGTGTTAGTCCTCTTTTACTTAAGTCGGCATTGCGCTTTTTGTATTAAATTCGGTTGCAATTTCTGTGTTTCATCGTCAATAAGAAGGTCCGAGGGATACAGTAAACCTGAAGTGAAGCATCAGAATGTGAAACTGGACTCACAGGAGAGATTCAAATCATAGAAAGTTAGAGTGTTACTCCTCATGTACTTAAGTCGGTATTGTGCCTCTTGTATTAAATTCGGATGCAATTTCTGTGTTTCTCGTCAATAAGAAGGTCCAAGGGATACAGTAAACCTTAAGGGAAACATCGGAAAATAAGACTGGACTCACAGGAGAGGTTCAAATCATAGAATGTTAGAGTGTTAGTCCTCTTTTACTTAAGTCGGCATTGTGCCTTTTGTATTAAATTCGGATGAATTTTCTGTGTTTAATCGTCAATAAGAAGGTCCAAGGGATACAGTATACCTGAAGTGAAGCATCGGAATCCAAGACTGGACTCACAGGAGAGGTTCAAATCATAGAATGTTAGAGTGTTAGTCCTCTTTTACTTAAGTCGGCATTGTGCCTTTTGTATTAAATTTGGATGAATTTTCTGTGTTTAATCGTCAATAAGAAGGTCCAAGGGAGACTGTAAACCTGAAGTGAAGCATCGGAATCTAAGACTGGACTCACAGGAGAGGTTCAAATCATAGAAAGTTTGAGTGTCAGTCCTCTTTTACTTTAGTTGGCATTGTGCCATTTGTATTAAATTCGGATGCTATTTCCTCGTTTCATCGTCAATAAGAATGTCTAAGGGATACAGTAAACCTGAAGTGAAGCATCGGAATCCTAAACTGGACTGACAGGAGAAGTTCAAATCATAGAAAGTTAGAGACTCACTCCTCTTGTACCTACGTCGGTATTGCGTCTTTTGTATTGAATTCGGATGTAATTTCTTTGTTTCATCGTCAATAAGAAGGTCGAAGGGAGACAGTAAACCTGAAGTGAAGCATCGGAATCTGAAACTGGACTCACAGGAGAGGTTCAAATCATAGAAATTTAGAACGTCAGTCCTCTCGTACTTAATTCGGCATTGTGCGTTTTGTATTTTATTCGGATGCAATTCCTGTGTTTCATCGTCAATAAGGAGGTGCAAGGTATACAGTAAACCTGAAGTGAAGCATCGGAATCTAAAACTGGACTCACAGGAGTGGTTCAAATCATAGAAATTGAGTGTGTCAGTCCGCTTGTACTTAAGTCGACATCGTGCAATTTGTATTAAATTGGGATGCAATTTCTGTGTTTCATCTTCAATAAGAATGTCCAAGTATATAGTAAACCTGAAGTGAAGCATCGGAATCCAAAACTGGACTCACAGGAGAAGTTCAAATCATAGAAAGGTAGAGTGTCACTCCTATTGTACTTAAGTCGGTATTGTGCCTTTTGTATTAAATTGGGATGCAATTTCTGTGTTTCATCGTCAATAAGAATGTCCAAGGGATACAGTAAACCTGAATTGAAGCATCGGAATCTAAAACTCGACTCACAGGAGAGGTTCAAATCATAGAAAATTAGAGTGACAGTCCTCTTGTACTTAAGTCGGCATTGTGCGTTTTGAATTAAATTCCGATGCAATTTCTGTGTTTCATCGTCAATAAGAAGGTGCAAGGTATACAGTAAACCTGAAGTGAAGCATCGGAATCTAAAACTGGACCCACAGGAGAGGTTCAAATCATAGAAAGTAAGAGTGTCAGTCCTCTTGTACTTAAGTCGGCATTGTGCCATGTGTATTAAATTCGGATGCAATTTCTGTGTTTCATCGTCAATAAGAAGGTCCAAGGAAGACAGTAAACCTGAAGTGAAGCATCGGAATCTAGAACTAAACTAACAGGAGAGGTTCAAATCATAGAAAGTGAGAGTGTCAGTCCTCTTGTACTTAAGTCGGCATTGTGCCTTTTGAATTTAATTCCGATGCAATTTCTGTGTTTCATCGTCAATAAGAAGGTTCAAGGTATCCAGTAAACCTGAAGTGAAGCATCGGAATCTAAAACTGGACTCACAGGAGAGGTTCAAATCATAGAAAGTGAGAGTGTCAGTCCTCTTGTACTTACGTCGGCATTGTGCCTTTTGTATTGAATTCCGATGCAATTTCAGTGTTTCATCGTTAATAGGAAGGTCCAAGGGATACAGTAAACCTGAAGTGAAGCATCGGAATCTAAAGCTGGACTCACAGGAGAGGTTCAAATCATAGAAAGTGAGAGTGTCAGTCCTCTTGTACTTAAGTCGGCATTGTGCCATTGGTATTAAATTCAAATGCAATTTCTGTGTTTCATCGTCAATAAGAAGGTCCAAGGCATACAGTCAACCTGAAATGAAGAATCGGAATCCAAAACTGGACTCACAGGAGGGGTTCAAATCATAGAAAGTTAGAGTGTCACTCCTCTTGTACTTAAGTCGGAATTGTGCCGTTTGTATTACATTCGGATGCAAATTCTGTGTTTCATCGTCAATAAGAAGGTCCAAGGGATACAGTATATTTGAAGTGAAGCATCGGAATCTAAAACTGGACTCACAGGAGAGGTTCAAATCATAGAAAGTCAGAGTGTCACTCTTCTTGTACTTAAGTCGGCACTGTGCCTTTTGAATTTAATTCCGATGCAATTTCTGTGTTTCATCGTCAATAAGAAGGTCCAAGGGATACAGTAAACCTTAAGGGATGCATCGGAATCTAAAACTGGACTCACAGGAGAGGTTCAAATCATAGAATGTTAGAGTCTCAGTCCTCTTTTACTTAAGTCAGCATTGTGCCTTTTGTATTAATTTCGGATGAGATTTCTGTATATATCGTCAATAAGAAGGTCCAAGAGATACAGTAAACCTGAAGTGAAGCATCGGAATCTAAAACTGGACACAAAGGAGAGGTTCAAATCATAGATGTTAGAGTGTCAGTCCTCTTTTACTTAAGTCGGCATTGTGCGTTTTGTATTAAATTCCGATGCAGTATCAGTGTCTCATCGTCAATAAGAAGGTGCTAAGTATAAAGCAAACCTGAAGTGAAGCATCGGAATCTAAAACAGGACTCACAGGGGAGGTTCAAATCAAAGAAAGAGAGAGTGTCAGTCCTCTTGTACTTAAATCGGCATTGTGCCATTTGTATTAAATTCAGATGCAAATTCTGTGTTTCATAGTCAATAAGAAGGTCCAAGGTATACAGTAAACCTGAAGTGAAGCATCGGAATCTAAAACTAGACCCACAGGAGAGGTTCAAATCATACAAAGTAAGAGTGTCAGTCCTCTTGTACTTAAGTCGGCATTGTTCGTTTTGAATTTAATTCCGATGCAATTTCTGTGTTTCATCGCCAATAAGAAGGTTCAAGGGATACAGTAAACCTGAAGTGAAGCATCGTAATCTAAAACTGGACTCACAGGAGAGGTTCAAATCATAGAAAGTGAGAGTGTCAGTCCTCTTGTACTTAAGTCGGCATTGTGCCTTTTGTCTTGAATTCTGATGCAATTTCTGTGTCTCATCGTCAATAAGAAGGTGCAAGGTATATAGTAAACCTGAAGTGAGGCATCGGAATCTAAAACTGGACTCACAGGAGAGGTTAAATCATAGAAAATGAGAGTGTCAGTCCTCTTGTACTTAAGTCGGCATTGTGCCATGCGTATTAAATTCGGATGCAATTTCTGTGTTTCATCGTCAATAAGAAGGTCCAAGGAATACAGTAAACCTAAAGTGAAGCATCGGAATCTAGAACAGGACTCACAGGAGAGGTTCAAATCATAGAAACTGAGAGTGTCAGTCCCCTTGTACTTAAGTCAGCATTGTGCCTTTTGAATTTAATTCCGATGCAATTTCAGTGTTTCATCGTCAATAAGAAGGTCCAAGGGATACCGTAAACCTTAAGGGATGCATCGGAATCCTAAACTGGACTCACAGGAGAGGTTCAAATCATAGAATGTTAGAGTCTCAGTCCTCTTTTACTTAAGTCGTCATTGTGCCTTTTGTATTAAATTCAGATGAATTTTCTGTGTTTAATCGTCAATAAGAAGGTCCAAGGGATACAGTAAACCTGAAGTGAAACATCAGAATCTAAAACTGGACTCACAGGAGAGGTTCAAATCAAAGAAAGTGAGAGTGTCAGTCCTCTTGTACTTATGTCGGCATTGTGCCTTTTGTATTAAATTCCGATGCAATTTCAGGGTCTCATCGTCAATAAGAAGGTGCAAGGTATACAGTAAACCTGAAGTGAAGCATCGGAATCTAAAACTGGACTCACAGGAGAGGTTCAAATCAAAGAAAGTGAGAGTGTCAGTCCTCTTGTACTTATGTCGGCATTGTGCCATTTGTATTAAATTCGGATGCAATTTCTGTGTTTCATCGTCAATAAGAAGGTCCAAGGGATACATAAAACCTGAAGTGAAGCATCGGAATCTAAATCTGGACTCACAGGAGAGGTTCAAATCATAGATAGTGAGAGTGTCAGTCCTCTTGTACTTAAGTCGTCATTATGCCATTTGTATTAAAATCAGATGCAATTTCCGTGTTTCATCGTCAATAAGAAGTTCCGAGGGATACAGTAAACCTGAAGTGAAGCATCGGAATCTAAGACTGGACTCACAGGAGAGGTTCAAATCATAGAATGTTAGAGTGTTAGTCCTCTTTTACTTAAGTCGGCATTGTGCCTTTTGTATTAAATTCGGATGAATTTTCTGTGTTTAATCGTCAATAAGAAGGTCCAAGGGATACAGTATACCTGAAGTGAAGCATCGGAATCTAAGACTGGACTCACAGGAGAGGTTCAAATCATAGAATGTTAGAGTGTTAGTCCTCTTTTACTTAAGTCGGCATTGTGCCTTTTGTATTAAATTCGGATGAATTTTCTGTGTTTAATCGTCAATAAGAAGGTCCAAGGGAGACTGTAAACCTGAAGTGAAGCATCGGAATCCTAAACTGGACTGACAGGAGAAGTTCAAATCATAGAAAGTTAGAGACTCACTCCTCTTGTACTTACGTCGGTATTGCGTCTTTTGTATTGAATTCGGATGTAATTTCTTTGTTTCATCGTCAATAAGAAGGTCGAAGGGAGACAGTAAACCTGAAGTGAAGCATCGGAATCTGAAACTGGACTCACAGGAGAGGTTCAAATCATAGAAAATTAGAACGTCAGTCCTCTTGTACTTAATTCGGCATTGTGCGTTTTGTATTTTATTCGGATGCAATTCCTGTGTTTCATCGTCAATAAGGAGGTGCAAGGTATACAGTAAACCTGAAGTGAAGCATCGGTATCTAAAACTGTACTCACAGGAGTGGTTCAAATCATACAAAGTGAGAGTGTCAGTCCTCTTGTACTTAAGTCGACATCGTGCCATTTGTATTAAATTGGGATGCAATTTCTGTGTCTCATCTTCAATAAGAAGGTCCAAGTAATAGTAAACCTGAAGTGAAGCATCGGAATCTAAAACTGGACTCACAGGAGAGGTCCAAATCATAGAAAGGTAGAGTGTCACTCCTATGGTACTTAAGTCGGTATTGTGCCTTTTGTATTAAATTCGGATGCAATTTCTGTGTTTCATCGTCAATAAGAATGTCCAAGGGATACAGTAAACCAGAAGTGAAGCATCGGAATCTAAAACTGGACCCACAGGAGAGGTTCAAATCGTAGAAAGTAGGAGTGTCAGTCCTCTTGTACTTAAGTCGGCATTGTTCGTTTTGAATTTAATTCCGATGCAATTTCTGTGTTTCATCGTCAATAAGAAGGTGCAAGGGAGACAGTAAACATGAAGTGAAGCGTCGGAATCTAAAACTGGACTCACAGGAGAGGTTCAAATCATAGAAAGTGAGAGTGTCAGTCCTCTTGTACTTATGTCGGCATTGTGCCTTTTTCTTGAATTCCGATGCAATTTCTGTGTCTCATCGTCAATAAGAAGGTGCAAGGTATACAGTAAACCTGAAGTGAGGCATCAGAATCTAAAACTGGACTCACAGGAGAGGTTAAATCATAGAAAGTGAGAGTGTCAGTCCTCTTGTACTTAAGTCGGCATTGTGCCATGTGTATTAAATTCGGATGCAATTTCTGTGTTTCATCGTCAGTAAGAAGGTCCAAGGAATACAGTAAACCTGAAGTGAAGCATCGGAATCTAGAACTGGACTCACAGGAGAGGTTCAAATCATAGAAAGTGAGAGTGTCAGTCCTCTTGTACTTAAGTCGGCATTGTACCTTTTGGATTTAATTCCGATGCAATTTCTGTGTTTCATCGTCAATAAGAAGGTCCAAGGGATACAGTAAACCTTTAGGGATGCATCGCAATCTAAAACTGGACTCACAGGAGAGGTTCAAATCATAGAATGTTAGAGTCTCAGCCCTCTTTTACTTAAGTCGGCATTGTGCCTTTTGTATTAAATTCGGATGAATTTTCTGTGTTTAATCGTCAATAAGAAGGTCCAAGGGATACATTAAACCTGAAGTGAAACATCGGAATCTAAAACTGGACTCACAGGAGAGGTTCAAATCATAGATAGTGAGAGTGTCACTCCTCTTGTAGTTAAGTCGGTATTGTGCCTTTTGTATTAAATTCGGATGCAATTTCTGTGTTTCATCGTCAATAAGAAGGTCCAAGGGATACAGTAAATTTGAAGTGAAGCATCGGTATCTAAAACTGGACTCACAGGGGAGGTTCAAATCATAGAAAGTTAGAGTGTCACTCTTCTTGTACTTAAGTCGGCACTGTGCCTTTTGAATTTAATTCCGATGCAATTTCTGTGTTTCATCGTCAATAAGAAGGTCCAAGGGATACAGTAAACCTTAAGGGATGCATCGGAATCTAAAACTGGACTCACAGGAGAGGTTCAAATCATAGAATGTTAGAGTCTCAGTCCTCTTTTACTTAAGTCAGCATTGTGCCTTTTGTATTAAATTCGGATGAGATTTCTGTGTATATCGTCAATAAGAAGGTCCAAGGGATACAGTAAACCTGAAGTGAAGCATCGGAATCTAAAACTGGACTCAAAGGAGAGGTTGAAATCATAGATGTTAGAGTGTCAGTCCTCTTTTACTTAAGTCGGCATTGTGCGTTTTGTATGAAATTCCGATGCAATTTCATTGTCTCATCGTCAATAAGAAGGTGCAAAGTATAAAGCAAACCTGAAGTGAAGCATTGGAATCTAAAACAGGACTCACAGGAGAGGTTCAAATCATAGAAAGTGAGAGTGTCAGTCCTCTTGTACTTAAGTCGGCATTGTGCCTTTTGTCTTGAATTCCGATGCAATTTCTGTGTCTCATCGTCAATAAGAAGGTGCAAGGTATACAGTAGACCTGAAGTGAGGCATCGGAATCTAAAACTGGACTCACAGGAGAGGTTAAATCATAGAAAGTGAGAGTGTCAGTCCTCTTGTACTTAAGACGGCATTGTGCCATGCGTATTAAATTCGGATGCAATTTCTGTGTTTCATCGTCAATAAGATGGTCCAAGGAATACAGTAAACCTAAAGTGAAGCATCGCAATCTAGAACTGGACTCACAGGAGAGGTTCAAATCATAGAAAGTGAGAGTGTCAGTCCCCTTGTACTTAAGTCAGCATTGTGCCTTTTGAATTTAATTCAGATGCAATTTCAGTGTTTCATCGTCAATAAGAAGGTCCAAGGGATACAGTAAACCTTAAGGGATGCATCGGAATCTAAAACTGGACTCACAGGAGAGGTTCAAATCATAGAATGTTAGAGTCTCAGTCCTCTTTTACTTAAGTCGGCATTGTGCCTTTTGTATTAAATTCGGATGAATTTTCTGTGTTTAATCGTCAATAAGAATGTCCAAGGGATACAATAAACCTGAAGTGAAATATCGGAATCTAAAACTGGACTCACAGGAGAGGTTCAAATCATAGAAAGTGAGAGTGTCAGTCCTCTTGTACTTAAGTCGGCATTGTACCTTTTGGATTTAATTCCGATGCAATTTCTGTGTTTCATCGTCAATAAGAAGGTCCAAGGGATACAGTAAACCTTTAGGGATGCATCGCAATCTAAAACTGGACTCACAGGAGAGGTTCAAATCATAGAATGTTAGAGTCTCAGTCCTCTTTTACTTAAGTCGGCATTGTGCCTTTTGTATTAAATTCGGATGAATTTTCTGTGTTTAATCGTCAATAAGAAGGTCCAAGGGATACATTAAACCTGAAGTGAAACATCGGAATCTAAAACTGGACTCACAGGAGAGGTTCAAATCATAGATAGTGAGAGTGTCAGTCCTCTTGTACTTAAGTCGGCATTATGCCATTTGTATTAAAATCGGATGCAATTTCCGTGTTTCATCGTCAATAAGAAGTTCCGAGGGATACAGTAAACCTGAAGTGAAGCATCGGAAATCAAAACTGGACTCACAGGTGTAGTTCAAATCATAGAAAATTTGAGACTCGCTCCTCTTGTACTTACGTCGGTATTGTGCCTTTTGTATTGAATTCGGATGCAATTTCTTTGTGTCATCGTCAATAAGAAGGTCGAAGGGAGACAGTTAACCTGAAGTGAAGCATCATAATCTGTAACTGGACTCACAGGAGAGGTTAAGTAATAAAAGTGATAGTGTCAGTCCTCTTGTACTTAAGTCGGCATTGTGCCATGTGTATTAAATTCGGATGCAATTTCTGTGTTTCATCGTCAATAAGAAGGTCCAAGGAATACAGTAAACCTGAAGTGAAGCATCGGAATCTAGAACTAAACTCTCAGGAGAGGTTCAAATCATAGAAAGTGAGAGTGTCAGTCCTCTTGTACTTAAGTCGGCATTGTGCCTTTTGAATTTAATTCCGATGAAATTTCTGTGTTTCATCGTCAATAAGAAGGTGCAAGATATACAGTAAACGTGAAGTGAAGCATCGGAATCTAAAACTGGACTCACAGGAGAGGTTCAAATCATAGATGTGAGAGTGTCAGTCATCTTGTACTTAAGTCGGCATTGTGCCTTTTGAATTTAATTCCGATGCAATTTCTGTGTTTCATCGTAAATAAGAAGGTCCAAGGTATCCAGTAAACCTGAAGTGAAGCATCGGAATCTAAAACTGGACTCACAGGAGAGGTTCAAATCATAGAAAGTGAGAGTGTCAGTCCTCTTGTCCTTACGTCGGCATTGTGCCTATTGTATTGAATTCCGATACAATTTCTGTGTTTCATCGTCAATAAGAAGGTCCAAGGGATACAGTAAACATGAAGTGAAGCATCGGAATCTAAAGCTGGACTCACAGGAGAGGTTCAAATCATAGAAAGTGAGACTGTCAGTCCTCTTGTACTTAAGTCGGCATTGTGCCATTGGTATTAAATTGAAATGCAATTTCTGTGTTTCATCGTCAATAAGAAGGTCCAAGGGATACAGTAAACCTGAAATGAAGAATCGGAATCCAAAACTGGACTCACAGGAGGGGTTCAAATCATAGAAAGTTAGAGTGTCACTCCTCTTGTACTTAAGTCGGTATTGTGCCTTTTGTATTAAATTCGGTTGCAATTTCTGTGTTTCATCGTCAATAAGAAGGTCCAAGGGATACAGTAAATTTGAAGTGAAGCATCGGTATCTAAAACTGGACTCACAGGAGAGGTTCAAATCATAGAAAGTTAGAGTGTCACTCTTCTTGTACTTAAGTCGGCACTGTGCCTTTTGAATTTAATTCCGATGCAATTTCTGTGTTTCATCGTCAATAAGAAGGTCCAAGGGATACAGTAAACCTTAAGGGATGCATCGGAATCTAAAACTGGACTCACAGGAGAGGTTCAAATCATAGAATGTTAGAGTCTCAGTCCTCTTTTACTTAAGTCAGCATTGTGCCTTTTGTATTAAATTCGGATGAGATTTCTGTGTATATCGTCAATAAGAAGGTCCAAGGGATACAGTAAACCTGAAGTGAAGCATCGGAATCTAAAACTGGACTCAAAGGAGAGGTTGAAATCATAGATGTTAGAGTGTCAGTCCTCTTTTACTTAAGTCGGCATTGTGCGTTTTGTATGAAATTCCGATGCAATTTCATTGTCTCATCGTCAATAAGAAGGTGCAAAGTATAAAGCAAACCTGAAGTGAAGCATTGGAATCT
Source organism: Schistocerca piceifrons (assembly GCF_021461385.2). Taxonomy (NCBI): domain Eukaryota; kingdom Metazoa; phylum Arthropoda; class Insecta; order Orthoptera; family Acrididae; genus Schistocerca; species Schistocerca piceifrons. Next base: position 114,501 of record NW_025727582.1, on the reverse strand, counting down.
AAAACAGGACTCACAGGAGAGGTTCAAATCATATAAAGTGAGAGTGTCAGTCCTCTTGTACTTAAGTCGGCATTGTGCCTTTTGTCTTGAATTCCGATGCAATTTCTGTGTCTCATCGTCAATAAGAAGGTGCAAGGTATACAGTAGACCTGAAGTGAGGCATCGGAATCTAAAACTGGACTCGCAGGAGAGGTTAAATCATAGAAAGTGAGAGTGTCAGTCCTCTTGTACTTAAGTCGGCATTGTGCCATGTGTATTAAATTCGGATGCAATTTCTGTGTTTCATCGTCAATAAGATGGTCCAAGGAATACAGTAAACCTAAAGTCAAGCATCGGAATCTAGAACTGGACTCACAGGAGAGGTTCAAATCATAGAAAGTGAGAGTGTCAGTCCCCTTGTACTTAAGTCAGCATTGTGCCTTTTGAATTTAATTCAGATGCAATTTCAGTGTTTCATCGTCGATAAGAAGGTCCAAGGGATACAGTAAACCTTAAGGGATGCATCGGAATCTAAAACTGGACTCACAGGAGAGGTTCAAATCATAGAAAGTTAGAGTGTCAGTCCTCTTTTACTTAAGACGGCATTGTGCCTTTTGTGTTAAATTCCGATGCAATTTCAGGGTCTCATCGTCAATAAGAAGGTGCAAGGTATACAGTAAACCTGAAGTGAAGCATCGGAATCTAAAACTGGACTCACAGGAGAGGTTCAAATCAAAGAAAGTGAGAGTGTCAGTCGTCTTGTACTTAAGTCGGCCTTGTGCCATTTGTATTAAATTCGGATGCAATTTCTGTGTTTCATCGTCAATAAGAAGGTCCAAGGGATACAGAAAACCTGAAGTGAAGCTTCGGAATCTAAAACTGGACTCACAGGAGAGGTTCAAATCATAGATAGTGAGAGTGTCAGTCCTCTTGTACTTAAGTCGTCATTATGCCATTTGTATTAAATTCGGATGCAATTTCTGTGTTTCATCGTCAATAAGAAGGTCCAAGGAATACAGTAAACCTGAAGTGAAGCATCGGAATCTAGAACTAAACTCACAGGAGAGGTTCAAACCATTGAAAGTGAGAGTGTCAGTCCTCTTGTACTTAAGTCGGGATTGTGCCTTTTGAATTCAATTCCGATGCAATTTCTGTGTTTCATCGTCAATAAGAAGGTCCAAGGTATCCAGTAAACCTGAAGTGAAGCATCGGAATCTAAAACTGGACTCACAGGAGAGGTTCAAATCATAGAAAGTGAGAGTGTCAGTCCTCTTGTACTTACGTCGGAATTGTGCCTATTGTATTGAATTCCGATGCAATTTCTGTGTTTCATCGTCAATAAGAAGGTCCAAGGGATACAGTAAACCTGAAGTGAAGCATCGGAATCTAAAACTGGACTCACAGTAGAGGTTCAAATCATAGAAAGTGAGAGTGTCAGTCCTCTTGTACTTAAGTCGGCATTGTGCCATTGGTATTAAATTCGGATGCAATTTCTGTGTTTCATCGTCAATAAGAAGGTCCAAGGGATACAGTAAACCTGAAGTGAAGCATCGGAATCCAAAACTGGTCTCACAGGAGAGGTTCAAATCATAGAAAGTTAGAGTGTCACTCCGCTTGTACTTAAGTCGGCACGGTGCCTTTTGAGTGTAATTCCGATGCAATTTCTGTGTTTCATCGTCAATAAGAAGGTCCAAGGCATACCGTAAACCTTAAAAGAAGCATCGGAATCTAAAACTGGACTCACAGGAGATGTTCAAATCTAGAATGTTAGAGTCTCAGTCCTCTTTTACGTAAGTCAGCATTGTGCCTTTTGTATTAAATTCGGATGAAATTTCTGTGTTTAATCGTCAATACGAAGGTCCAAGGGATACAGTAAACCTGAAGTGAAGCATCGGAATCTAAAACGGACTCGCAGGAGAGTTTCAAATCATAGATGTTAGAGTGTCAGTCCTCTTTTACTTAAGTCGGCATTGTGCCTTTTGTATTAAATTCCGATGCAATTTCAGTGTCTCATCGTCAATAAGAAGGTGCAAGGTATACAGTAAACCTGAAGTGAAGCATCTGAATCTAAAACTGGACTCAGAGTGGAGGTTCAAATCAAAGAAAGTGAGAGTGTCAGTCCTCTTGTACTTACGTCGGCATTGTGCCATTTGTATTAAATTCGGATGCAATTTCTGTGTTTGATCGTCAATAAGAAGGTCCCAGGGATACAGTAAATCTGAAGTGAAACATCGGAATCTACAACTGGACCCACAGGAGAGGTTCAAATCATAGAAAGTTAGAGCGTCACTCTTCTTGTACTTAAGTCGGTATTGTGCTTTTGTATTAAATTCGGATGCAATTTCTGTGTTTCATCGTCAATAAGAAGGTCCAAGGGGATACAGTAAACCTGAAGTGAAGCATCGAAATCTAAAACTGGACTCACAGGAGAAGTTCAAATCATAGAAAGTAAAAGTGTCAGTCCTCTTGTACTTAAGTCGGCTTTGTTCGCTTTGTATTCATTTCCGATGCAATTTCTGTGTTTCATCGTCAATAAGAAGCTGCAAGGTATACAGTAAACCTGAAGTGAAGCATCGGAATCTAAAGCTGGACTCACAGGAGAGGTTCAAATCATAGAAAGTGAGAGTGTCAGTCCTCTTGTACTTAAGTCGGCATTGTGCATTTTGTCTTGAATTCCGATGCAATTTCTGTGTCTCATCGTCAATAAGAAGGTGCAAGGTATACAGTAAACCTGAAATGAGGCATCGGAATCTAAAAGTGGACTCACAGGAGAGGTTAAATCATTGAAAATGAGAGTGTCAGTCCTCTTGTACTTAAGTCGGCATTGTGCCATGTGTATTAAATTCGGATGCAATTTCTGTGTTCTAACGTCAATAAGAAGCTCCAAGGAATGCAGTAAACCTGAAGTGAAGCATCGGAATCTAGAACTGGACTCACGGGAGAGGTTCAAATCATAGAAAGTGAGAGTGTCAGTTCTCTTGTAATGAAGTCGGCATTATGCCGTTTGTATTAAATTCGGATGCAATTTCTGTGTTTCATCGTCAATTAGAAGGTCCAAGGGATACAGTAAACCTGAAGTGAAGAATCGGAATCTAAAACTGGACTCACAGGGTTGGGTGTCAGTCCTCTTGTACTTAATTCGCCATACTGACTCTTGTATTAAATTCGGATGCAATTTCTGTGTTTCATCGTCAATAAGAATGTGCAAAGTATACAGTAAACTTGAAGTGAAGCTTCGGAATCTAAAACTGGACTCACAGGTGAGGTTCAAATCATGTAAAGTTAGTGTGTCAGTCCTCTTTTACTTAAGTCGGCATTGTGCGTTTTGTATTAAATACCGATGCAATTTCAGTGTCTCATCGTCAATAAGAAGGTGCAAAGTATAAAGCAAACCTGAAGTGAAGCATCGGAATCTAAAACAGGACTCACAGGAGAGGTTCAAATCATAGAAAGTGAGAGTGTCAGTCCTCTTGTACTTAAGTCGGCATTGTGCCTTTTGTCTTGAATTCCGATGCAATTTCTGTGTCTCATCGTCAATAAGAAGGTGCAAGGTATACAGTAGACCTGAAGTGAGGCATCGGAATCTAAAACTGGACTCACAGGAGAGGTTAAATCATAGAAAGTGAGAGTGTCAGTCCTCTTGTACTTAAGTCGGCATTGTGCCATGCGTATTAAATTCGTATGCAATTTCTGTGTTTCATCGTCAATAAGATGGTCCAAGGGATACAGTAAACCTAAAGTGAAGCATCGGAATCTAGAACTGGACTCACAGGAGAGGTTCAAATCATAGAAAGTGAGAGTGTCAGTCCCCTTGTACTTAAGTCAGCATTGTGCCTTTTGAATTTAATTCCGATGCAATTTCAGTGTTTCATCGTCAATAAGAAGGTCCAAGGGATACAGTAAACCTTAAGGGATGCATCGGAATCTAAAACTGGACTCACAGGAGAGGTTCAAATCATAGAATGTTAGAGTCTCAGTCCTCTTTTACTTAAGTCGGCATTGTGCCTTTTGTATTAAATTCGGATGAATTTTCTGTGTTTAATCGTCAATAAGAAGGTCCAAGGGATACAGTAAACCTGAAGTGAAACATCGGAATCTAAAACTGGACTCACAGGAGAGGTTCAAATCATAGAAAGTTAGAGTGTCAGTCCTCTTCTACTTAAGTCGGCATTGTGCCTTTTGTGTTAAATTCCGATGCAATTTTAGGGTCTCATCGTCAATAAGAAGGTGCAAGGTATACAGTAAACCTGAAGTGAAGCATCGGAATCTAAAACTGGACTCACAGGAGAGGTTCAAATCAAAGAAAGTGAGAGTGTCAGTCCTCTTGTACTTAAGTCGGCCTTGTGCCATTTGTATTAAATTGGGATGCAATTTCTGTGTTTCATCGTCAATAAGAAGGTCCAAGGGATACAGAAAACCTGAAGTGAAGCATCGGAATCTAAAACTGGACTCACAGGAGAGGTTCAAATCATAGATAGTGAGAGTGTCAGTCCTCTTGTACTTAAGTCGTCATTATGCCATTTGTATTAAATTCGGATGCAATTTCTGTGTTTCATCGTCAATAAGAAGGTCCAAGGAATACAGTAAACCTGAAGTGAAGCATCGGTATCTAGAACTAAACTCACAGGAGAGGTTCATATCATAGAAAGTGAGAGTGTCAGTCCTCTTGTACTTAAGTCGGCATTGTGCCTTTTGAATTCAATTCCGATGCAATTTCTGTGTTTCATCGTCAATAAGAAGGTCCAAGGTATCCAGTAAACCTGAAGTGAAGCATCGGAATCTAAAACTGGACTCACAGGAGAGGTTCAAATCATAGAAAGTGAGAGTGTCAGTCCTCTTGTACTTACGTCGGAATTGTGCCTATTGTATTGAATTCCGATGCAATTTCTGTGTTTCATCGTCAATAAGAAGGTCCAAGGGATACAGTAAACCTGAAGTGAAGCATCGGAATCTAAAACTGGACTCACAGTAGAGGTTCAAATCATAGAAAGTGAGAGGTGTCAGTCCTCTTGTACTTAAGACGGCATTGTGCCATTTGTATTAAATTCGGTTGCAATTTCTGTGTTTCATCGTCAATAAGAAGGTCCAAGGGGTACAGTAAACCTTAAGGGAAGCATCGGAATCTAAGACTGGACTCACAGGAGAGGTTCAAATCATAGAATGTTAGAGTGTTAGTTCTCTTTTACTTAAGTCGGCATTCTGCTTTTTGTATTAAATTCGGTTGCAATTTCTGTGATTCATCGTCAATAAGAAGGTCCGAGGGATACAGTAAACCTGAAGTGAAGGATCAGAATCTGAAACTGGACTCACAGGAGAGATTCAAATCATAGAAAGTTAGAGTGTTACTCCTCATGTACTTAAGTCGGTATTGTGCCTTTTGTATTAAATTCGGATGCAATTTCTGTGTTTCTCGTCAATAAGAAGGTCCAAGGCATACAGTAAACCTTAAGGGAAACATCGGAATCTAAGACTGGCCTCACAGGAGAGGTTCAAATCATAGAATGTTAGAGTGTTAGTCCTCTTTTACTTAAGTCGGCATTGTGCCTTTTGTATTAAATTCGGGTGAATTTTCTGTGTTTAATCGTCAATAAGAAGATGCAAGGTATACAGCAAACCTGAAGAGAAGCATCGGAATCTAAAACTGGACTCACAGGAGAGGTTCAAATCAAAGAAAGTGAGAGTGTCAGTCCTCTTGTACTTAAGTCGGCATTGTGCCATTTGTATTAAATTCGGATGCAATTTCTGTGTTTCATCGTCAATAAGAAAGCCCAAGGGATACAGAAAACCTGAAGTGAAGCATCGGAATCTAAATCTGGACTCACAGGAGATGTTCAAATCACAGATAGTGAGAGTGTCAGTCCTCTTGTAATTAAGTCGGCATTATGCCATTTGTATCAAATTCGGATGCAATTTCCGTGTTTCATCGTCAATAGGAAGGTCCAAGGGGTACAGTTAACATAAAGTGAAGCATCGGAATCCAAAACTGGACTCACAGGAGAAGTTCAAATCATAGAAAGTTAGAGACTCACTCCTCTTGTACTTACGTCGGTATTGTGCGTTTTGTATTGAATTCGGATGCAATTTCTTTGTTTCATCGTCAATAAGAAGATCGAAGGGAGACAGAAAACCTGAAGTGTAGCATCGGAATCTGAAACTGGACTCACAGGAGAGGTTCAAATCATAGAATGTTAGAATGTCAGTCCTCTTGTACTTAATTCGACATTGTGCGATTTCTATTAAATTCGGATGCAATTCCTGTGTTTCATCATCAATAAGGAATTGCAAGGTATTCAGTAAACCTTACGTGAAGCATCGGAATCTAAAATTGGACTCACAGGAGTGGTTCAAATCATAGAAAGTGAGAGTGTCAGTCCTCTTGTACTTAAGTCGGCATTGTGCGTTTTGAATTTAATTCCGATACAATTTCTGTGTTTCATCGTCACTAAGAAGGTGCAAGGTATACAGTAAACCTTAAGTGAAGCATCGGAATCTAAAACTGGACTCACAGGAGAGGTTCAAATCATAGAAAGAGAGAGTGTCAGTCCTCTTGTACTTACGTCGGCATTGTGCCTATTGTATTAAATTCCGATGCAATTTCTGTGTTTCATCGTCAATATGAAGGTCCAAGGGATACAGTAAACCTGAAGTGAAGCATCGGAATCTAAAACTGGACTCACAGGAGAGGTTCAAATCATAGAAAGTGAGAGTGTCAGTCCTCTTGTACTTAAGTCGGCATTGTGCCATTGGTATTAAATTCGGATGCAATTTCTGTGTTTCATCGTCAATAAGAAGGTCCAAGGGATACAGTAAACCTGAAGTGAAGCATCGGAATCCAAAACTGGACACACAGGAGAGGTTCAAATCAAAGAAAGTTAGTGTGTCACTCCTCTTGTATTTAAGTCGGCACTGTGCATTTTGAATTTAATTCCGATGCAATTTCTGTGTTTCATCGTCAATAAGAAGGTCCAAGGGATACAGTAAACCTGAAGTGAAGCATCGGAAACTAAAACTGGACTCACAGGAGAATTTCAAATCATAGAAAGTGAGAGTGTCAGTCCTCTTGTACTTAAGACGGCATTGTGCCATTTGTATTAAATTCGGTTGCAATTTCTGTGTTTCATCGTCAATAAGAAGGTCCGAGGGATACAGTAAACCTGAAGTGAAGCATCACAATCTAAAACTGGACTCACAGGAGAGATTCAAATCATAGAAAGTTAGAGTGTTACTCCTCTTGCACTTACGTCGGTATCGTGCCTTTTGTATTAAATTCGGATGCAATTTCTGTGTTTCATCGTCAATAAGAAGGTCCAAGAGGTACAGTAAACATTAAGGGAAGCATCGGAATCTAAGACTGGACTCACAGGAGAGGTTCAAATCATAGAATGTTAGAGTGTTAGTCCTCTTTTCCTTAAGTCGGCATTGTGCTTTTGTATTAAATTCGGTTGCAATTTCTGTGTTTCATCGTCAATAAGAAGGTCCGAGGGATACAGTAAACCTGAAGTGAAGCATCAGAATCTGAAACTGGACTCACAGGAGAGATTCAAATCATAGAAAGTTAGAGTATCAGTCCTCTTTTACTTAAGTCGGCATTGTGCCTTATGTATTAAATTCCGATGCAATTTCAGTGTCTCATCGTCAATAAGAAGGTGCAAGGTATACAGTAAACCTGAAGAGAAGCATCGGAATCTAAAACTGGACTCACAGGAGAGGTTCAATTCAAAGAAAGTGAGAGTGTCAGTCCTCTTGTACTTAAGTCGGCATTGTGCCTTTTGTCTTGAATTCCGATGCAATTTCTGTGTCTCATCGTCAATAAGAAGGTGCAAGGTATACAGTAAACCTGAAGTGAGGCATCGGAATCTAAAACTGGACTCACAGGAGAGTTTAAATCATAGAAAGTGAGAGTGTCAGTCTTCTTGTACTTAAGTCGGCATTGTGCCATGTGTATTAAATTCGGATGCAATTTCTGTGTTTCATCGTCGGTAAGAAGGTCCAAGGGATACAGTAAACCTTTAGGGATGCATCTCAATCTAAAACTGGACTCACAGGAGAGGTTCAAATCATAGAATGTTAGAGTCTCAGTCCTCATTTACTTAAGTCGGCATTGTGCCTTTTGTATTAAATTCGGATGAATTTTCTGTGTTTAATCGTCAATAAGAAGGTCCAAGGGATACAGTAAACCTGAAGTGAAACATCGGAATCTAAAACTGGACTCACAGGAGAGGTTCAAATCATAGATAGTGAGAGTGTCAGTCCTCTTGTACTTAAGTCGGCATTTTGCCATTTGTATTAAAATCAGATGCAATTTCCGTGTTTCATCGTCAATAAGAAGTTCCGAGGGATACAGTAAACCTGAAGTGAAGCATCGGAATTCAAAACTGGACTCACAGGTGTAGTTCAAATCATAGAAAATTAGAGACTCACTCCTCTTGTACTTACGTCGGTATTGTGCCTTTTGTATTGAATCCGGATGCAATTTCTTTGTTTCATCGTCAATAAGAAGGTCGAAGGGAGACAGTTAACCTGAAGTGAAGCATCATAATCTGTAACTTGACTCACAGGAGAGGTTAAATAATAAAAGTGAGAGTGTCAGTCCTCTTGTACTTAAGTCGGCATTGTGCGTTTTGAATTTAATTCCGATACAATTTCTGTGTTTCTTCGTCAATAAGAACGTGCAAGGTATACAGTAAACCCGAAGTGAAGCATCGGAATCTAAAACTGGACTCACAGGAGAGTTTCAAATCATAGAAAGTGAGAGTGTCAGTCCTCTTGTTCTTAAGTCGCCATTGTGCCATTGGTATTAAATTCGGATGCAATTTCTGTGTTTCATCGTCAATAAGAAGGTCCAAGGGATACAGTAAACCTGAAGTGAAGCATCGGAATCCAAAACTGGACACACAGGAGAGGTTCAAATCATAGAAAGTGAGAGTGTCAGTCCTCTTGTTCTTAAGTCGCCATTGTGCCATTGGTATTAAATTCGGATGCAATTTCTGTGTTTCATCGTCAATAAGAAGGTCCAAGGGATACAGTAAACCTGAAGTGAAGCATCGGAATCCAAAACTGGACACACAGGAGAGGTTCAAATCATAGAAAGTTAGTGTGTCACTCCTCTTGTATTTAAGTCGGTATTGTGCCTTTTGTATTAAATTCGGATGCAATTTCTGTGTTTCATCGTCAATAAGAAGGTCCAAGGGATACAGTCAACCTGAAATGAAGAATCGGAATCCAAAACTGGACTCACAGGAGGGGTTCAAATCATAGAAAGTTAGAGTGTCACCCTTCTTGTACTTAAGTCGGCACAGTGCCTTTTGAATTTAATTCCGATGCAATTTCTGTGTTTCATCGTCAATAAGAAGGTCCAAGGGATACAGTAAACCTTAAGGGATGCATCGGAATCTAAAACTGGACTCACAGGAGAGGTTCAAATCATAGAATGTTAGAGTCTCAGTCCTCTTTTACTTAAGTCAGCATTGTGCCTTTTGTATTAAATTCGGATGAGATTTCTGTATATATCGTCAATAAGAAGGTCCAAGAGATACAGTAAACCTGAAGTGAAGCATCGGAATCTAAAACTGGACTCAAAGGAGAGGTTCAAATCATAGATGTTAGAGTGTCAGTCCTCTTTTACTTAAGTCGGCATTGTGCGTTTTGTATTAAATTCCGATGCAGTATCAGTGTCTCATCGTCAATAAGAAGGTGCAAAGTATAAAGCAAACCTGAAGTGAAGCATCGGAATCTAAAACAGGACTCACAGGGGAGGTTCAAATCAAAGCAAGTGAGAGTGTCAGTCCTCTTGTACTTAAATCGGCATTGTGCCATATGTATTAAATTCAGATGCAAATTCTGTGTTTCATAGTCAATAAGAAGGTCCAAGGTATACAGTAGACCTGAAGTGAAGCATCGGAATCTAAAACTGGACCTACAGGAGAGGTTCAAATCATACAAAGTAAGAGTGTCAGTCCTCTTGTACTTAAGTCGGCATTGTTCGTTTTGAATTTAATTCCGATGCAATTTCTGTGTTTCATCGCCAATAAGAAGGTTCAAGGGATACAGTAAACCTGAAGTGAAGCATCGTAATCTAAAACTGGACTCATAGGAGAGGTTCAAATCATAGAAAGTGAGAGTGTCAGTCCTCTTGTACTTAAGTCGGCATTGTGCCTTTTGTCTTGAATTCCGATGCAATTTCTGTGTCTCATCGTCAATAAGAAGGTGCAAGGTATATAGTAAACCTGAAGTGAGGCATCGGAATCTAAAACTGGACTCACAGGAGAGGTTAAATCATAGAAAATGAGAGTGTCAGTCCTCTTGTACTTAAGTCGGCATTGTGCCATGCGTATTAAATTCGGATGCAATTTCTGTGTTTCATCGTCAATAAGAAGGTCCAAGGAATACAGTAAACCTAAAGTGAAGCATCGGAATCTAGAACTGGACTCACAGGAGAGGTTCAAATCATAGGAAGTGAGAGTGTCAGTCCCCTTGTACTTAAGTCAGCATTGTGCCTTTTGAATTTAATTCCGATGCAATTTCAGTTTTTCATCGTCAATAAGAAGGTCCAAGGGATACAGTAAACCTTAAGGGATGCATCGGAATCTAAAACTGGACTCACAGGAGAGGTTCAAATCATAGAATGTTAGAGTCTCAGTCCTCTTTTACTTAAGTCGGCATTGTGCCTTTTGTATTAAATTCGGATGAATTTTCTGTGTTTAATCGTCAATAAGATGGTCCAAGGGATACAGTAAACCTGAAGTGAAACATCGGAATCTAAAACTGGACTCACAGGAGAGGTTCAAATCATAGAAAGTTAGAGTGTCAGTCCTCTTTTACTTAAGTCGGCATTGTGCCTTTTGTATTAAATTCCGATGCAATTTCAGGGTCTCATCGTCAATAAGAAGGTGCAAGGTATACAGTAAAACTGAAGTGAAGCATCGGAATCTAAAACTGGACTCACAGGAGAGGTTCAAATCAAAGAAAGTGAGAGAGTCAGTCCTCTTGTACTTAAGTCGGCATTGTGCCATTTGTATTAAATTCGGATGCAATTTCTGTGTTTCATCGTCAATAAGAAGGTCCAAGGGATACAGAAAACCTGAAGTGAAGCATCGGAATCTAAATCTGGACTCACAGGAGAGGTTCAAATCATAGATAGTGAGAGTGTCAGTCCTCTTGTACTTAAGTCGTCATTATGCCATTTGTATTAAAATCAGATGCAATTTCCGTGTTTCATCGTCAATAAGAAGTTCCGAGGGATACAGTAAACCTGAAGTGAAGCATCGGAATCTAAGACTGGACTCACAGGAGAGGTTCAAATCATAGAATGTTAGAGTGTTAGTCCTCTTTTACTTAAGTCGGCATTGTGCCTTTTGTATTAAATTCGGATGAATTTTCTGTGTTTAATCGTCAATAAGAAGGTCCAAGGGATACAGTATACCTGAAGTGAAGCATCGGAATCTAAGACTGGACTCACAGGAGAGGTTCAAATCATAGAATGTTAGAGTGTTAGTCCTCTTTTACTTAAGTCGGCATTGTGCCTTTTGTATTAAATTCGGATGAATTTTCGGTGTTTAATCGTCAATAAGAAGGTCCAAGGGATACTCTAAACCTGAAGTGAAGCATCGGAATCCTAAATTGGACTGACAGGAGAAGTTCAAATCATAGAAAGTTAGAGACTCACTCCTCTTGTACTTACGTCGGTATTGCGTCTTTTGTATTGAATTCGTATGTAATTTCTTTGTTTCATCGTCAATAAGAAGGTCGAAGGGAGACAGTAAACCTGAAGTGAAGCATCGGAATCTGAAACTGGACTCACAGGAGAGGTTCAAATCATAGAAATTTAGAACGTCAGTCCTCTTGTACTTAATTCGGCATTGTGCGTTTTGTATTTTATTCGGATGCAATTCCTGTGTTTCATCGTCAATAAGGAGGTGCAAGGTATACAGTAAACCTGAAGTGAAGCATCGGAATCTAAAACTGGACTCACAGGAGTGGTTCAAATCATACAAAGTGAGAGTGTCAGTCCTCTTGTACTTAAGTCGACATCGTGCCATTTGTATTAAATTGGGATGCAATTTCTGTGTTTCATCTTCAATAAGAAGGTCCAAGTATATAGTAAACCTGAAGTGAAGCATCGGAATCTAAAACTGGACTCACAGGAGAGGTCCAAATCATAGAAAGGTAGAGTGTCACTCCTAAGGCACTTAAGTCGGTATTGTGCCTTTTGTATTAAATTCGGATGCAATTTCTGTGTTTCATCGTCAATAAGAATGTCCAAGGGATACAGTAAACCAGAAGTGAAGCATCGGAATCTAAAACAGGACCCACAGGAGAGGTTCAAATCATAGAAAGTAGGAGTGTCAGTCCTCTTGTACTTAAGTCGGCATTGTTCGTTTTGAATTTAATTCCGATGCAATTTCTGTGTTTCATCGTCAATAAGAAGGTGCAAGGGAGACAGTAAACATGAAGTGAAGCGTCGGAATCTAAAACTGGACTCACAGGAGAGGTTCAAATCATAGAAAGTGAGAGTGTCAGTCCTCTTGTACTTAAGTCGGCATTGTGCCTTTTTCTTGAATTCCGATGCAATTTCTGTGTCTCATCGTCAATAAGAAGGTGCAAGGTATACAGTAAACCTGAAGTGAGGCATCAGAATCTAAAACTGGACTCACAGGAGAGGTTAAATCATAGAAAGTGAGAGTGTCAGTCCTCTTGTACTTAAGTCGGCATTGTGCCATGTGTATTAAATTCGGATGCAATTTCTGTGTTTCATCGTCAGTAAGAAGGTCCAAGGAATACAGTAAACCTGAAGTGAAGCATCGGAATCTAGAACTGGACTCACAGGAGAGGTTCAAATCATAGAAAGGGAGAGTGTCAGTCCTCTTGTACTTAAGTCGGCATTGTACCTTTTGAATTTAATTCCGATGCAATTTCTGTGTTTCATCGTCAATAAGAAGGTCCAAGGGATACAGTAAACCTTTAGGGATGCATCGCAAACTAAAACTGGACTCACAGGAGAGGTTCAAATCATAGAATGTTAGAGTCTCAGTCCTCTTTTACTTAAGTCGGCATTGTGCCTTTTGTATTAAATTCGGATGAATTTTCTGTGTTTAATCGTCAATAAGAAGGTCCAAGGGATACATTAAACCTGAAGTGAAACATCGGAATCTAAAACTGGACTCACAGGAGAGGTTCAATTCATAGATAGTGAGAGTGTCAGTCCTCTTGTACTTAAGTCGGCATTATGCCATTTGTATTAAAATCGGATGCAATTTCCGTGTTTCATCGTCAATAAGAAGTTCCGAGGGATACAGTAAACCTGAAGTGAAGCAACGGAAATCAAAACTGGACTCACAGGTGTAGTTCAAATCATAGAAAATTAGAGACTCACTCCTCTTGTACTAACGTCGGTATTGTGCCTTTTGTATTGAATTCGGATGCAATTTCTTTGTGTCATCGTCAATAAGAAGGTCGAAGGGAGACAGTTAACCTGAAGTGAAGCATCATAATCTGTAACTGGACTCACAGGAGAGGTTAAATAATAAAAGTCAGAGTGTCAGTCCTCTTGTACTTAAGTCGGCATTGTGCCATGTGTATTAAATTCGGATGCAATTTCTGTGTTTCACCGTCAATAAGAAGGTCCAAGGAATACAGTAAACCTGAAGTGAAGCATCGGAATCTAGAACTAAACTCACAGGAGAGGTTCAAATCATAGAAAGTGAGAGTGTCAGTCCTCTTGTACTTAAGTCGGCATTGTGCCTTTTGAATTTAATTCCGATGCAATTTCTGTGTTTCATCGTCAATAAGAAGGTGCAAGATATACAATAAACGTGAAGTGAAGCATCGGAATCTAAAACTGGACTCACAGGAGAGGTTCAAATCATAGAAGTGAGAGTGTCAGTCCTCTTGTACTTAAGTCGGCATTGTGCCTTTTGAATTTAATTCCGATGCAATTTCTGTGTTTCATCGTCAATAGTAAGGTCCAAGGTATCCAGTAAACCTGAAGTGAAGCATCGGAATCTAAAACTGGACTCACAGGAGAGGTTCAAATCATAGAAAGTGAGAGTGTCAGTCCTCTAGTACTTACTTCGGCATTGTGCCTATTGTATTGAATTCCGATGCAATTTCTGTGTTTCATCGTCAATAAGAAGGTCCAAGGGATACAGTAAACATGAAGTGAAGCATCGGAATCTAAAGCTGGACTCACAGGAGAGGTTCAAATCATAGAAAGTGAGACTATCAGTCCTCTTGTACTTAAGTCGGCATTGTGCCATTGGTATTAAATTCAAATGCAATTTCTGTGTTTCATCGTCAATAAGAAGGTCCAAGGGATACAGTAAACCTGAAATGAAGAATCGGAATCCAAAACTGGACTCACAGGAGAGGTTCAAATCATAGATAGTGAGAGTGTCACTCCTCTTGTACTTAAGTCGGTATTGTGCCTTTTGTATTAAATTCGGATGCAATTTCTGTGTTTCATCGTCAATAAGAAGGTCCAAGGGATACAGTAAATTTGAAGTGAAGCATCGGTATCTAAAACTGGACTCACAGGAGAGGTTCAAATCATAGAAAGTTAGAGTGTCGCTCTTCTTGTACTTAAGTCGGCACTGTGCCTTTTGAATTTAATTCCGATGCAATTTCTGTGTTTCATCGTCAATAAGAAGGTCCAAGGGATACAGTAAACCTGAAGTGAAGCATCGGAATCTAAAACTGGACTCAAAGGAGAGGTTGAAATCATAGATGTTAGAGTGTCAGTCCTCTTTTACTTAAGTCGGCATTGTGCGTTTTGTATTAAATTCCGATGCAATTTCAGTGTCTCATCGTCAATAAGAAGGTGCAAAGTATAAAGCAAACCTGAAGTGAAGCATCGGAATCTAAAACAGGACTCACAGGAGAGGTTCAAATCATAGAAAGTGAGAGTGTCAATCCTCTTGTACTTAAGTCGGCATTGTGCCTTTTGTCTTGAATTCCGATGCAATTTCTGTGTCTCATTGTCAATAAGAAGGTGCAAGGTATACAGTAGACCTGAAGTGAGGCATCGGAATCTAAAACTGGACTCACAGGAGAGGTTAAATCATAGAAAGTGAGAGTGTCAGTCCTCTTGTACTTAAGTCGGCATTGTGCCATGCGTATTAAATTCGGATGCAATTTCTGTGTTTCATCGTCAATAAGATGGTCCAAGGAATACAGTAAACCTAAAGGGAAGCATCGGAATCTAGAACTGGACTCACAGGAGAGGTTCAAATCATAGAAAGTGAGAGTGTCAGTCCCCTTGTACTTAAGTCAGCATTGTGCCTTTTGAATTTAATTCCGATGCAATTTCAGTGTTTCATCGTCAATAAGAAGGTCCAAGGGATACAGTAAACCTTAAGGGATGCATCGGAATCTAAAACTGGACTCACAGGAGAGGTTCAAATCATAGAATGTTAGAGTCTCAGTACTCTTTTACTTAAGTCGGCATTGTGCCTTTTGTATTAAATTCGGATGAATTTTCTGTGTTTAATCGTCAATAAGAAGGTCCAAGGGATACAGTAAACCTGAAGTGAAACATCGGAATAAAAACTGGACTCACAGGAGAGGTTCAAATCATAGAAAATTAGAGTGTCAGTCCTCTTTTACTTAAGTCGGCATTGTGCCTTTTGTGTTAAATTCCGATGCAATTTCAGGGTCTCATCGTCAATAAGAAGGTGCAAGGTATACTGTAAACCTGAAGTGAAGCATCGGAATCTCAAACTGGACTCACAGGAGAGGTTCAAATCAAAGAAAGTGAGAGTGTCAGTCCTCTTGTACTTAAGTCGGCCTTGTGCCATTTGTATTAAATTCGGATGCAATTTCTGTGTTTGTTCGTCAATAAGAAGCTCCAAGGGATACAGTAAATCAGAAGTGAAACATCGGAATCTAAATCTGGACCAACAGGAGAGGTTCAAATCATAGAAAGTTAGAGCGTCACTCTTCTTGTGCTTAAGTCGGAATTGTGCTTTTGTATTAAATTCGGATGCAATTTCTGTGTTTCATCGTCAATAAGAAGGTCCAAGGGATACAGTAAACCTGAAGTGAAGTTTCGAAATCTAAAACTGGACTCACAGGAGAAGTTCAAATCATAGAAAGTAAAAGAGTCAGTCCTCTTGTACTTAAGTCGGCATTGTTCGCTTTGTATTTATTTCCGATGCAATTTCTGTGTTTCATCGTCAATAAGAAGCTGCAAGGTATACAGTAAACCTGAAGTGAAGCATCGGAATCTAAAGCTGGGCTCACTGGAGAGGTTCAAATCATAGAAAGTGAGAGTGTCAGTCCTCTTGTACTTAAGTCGGCATTGTGCATTTTGTCTTGAATTCCGATGCAATTTCTGTGTCTCATCGTCAATAAGAAGGTGCAAGGTATACAGTAAACCTGAAATGAGGCATCGGAATCTAAAAGTGGACTCACAGGAGAGGTTAAATCATTGAAAATGAGAGTGTCAGTCCTCTTGTACTTAAGTCGGCATTGTGCCATGTGTATTAAATTCGGATGCAATTTCTGTGTTTCAACGTCAATAAGAAGCTCCAAGGAATGCAGTAAACCTGAAGTGAAACATCGGAATCTAGAACTGGACTCACGGGAGAGGTTCAAATCATAGAAAGTGAGAGTGTCAGTCCTCTTGTAATGAAGTCGGCATTATGCCGTTTGTATTAAATTCGGATGCAATTTCTGTGTTTCATCGTCAATTAGAAGGTCCAAGGGATACAGTAAACCTGAAGTGAAGCATCGGAATCTAAAACTGGACTCACAGGGGCGGGTATCAGTCCTCTTGTACTTAATTCGCCATACTGACTCTTGTATTAAATTCGGATGCAATTTCTGTGTTTCATCGTCAATAAGAAGGTGCAAGGTATACAGTAAACTTGAAGTGAAGCTTCGGAATCTAAAATTGGACTCACAGGTGAGGTTCAAATCATGTAAAGTTAGTGTGTCAGTCTTCTTGTGCTTAAGTCGCCATTGTGCTTTTTGTATTAAATTCGGATGCAATTTCTGTGTTTCATCGTCAATAAGAAGGTCCAAGGGATACAGTAAACCCGAAGTGAAGCATCGGAATCTAAAACTGGACTCACAGGAGAGGTTCAAATCATAAAAAGTTATAGTGTCAATCTTCTGGTATCTAAGTCGGTATTGTGACTTTTGTATTAAATTCGGATGCAATTTCTGTGTTTCATCGTCAATAAGAAGGTCCAAGGGATACAGTAAACCTGAAGTGAAGCATCGGAATCTAAAACTGGACTCACAGGAGAGATTCAAATCATAGATAGTAAGAGTGTCAGTCCTCTTGTACTTAAGTCGGCATTGTGCGTTTTGAATTTAATTCCGATGCAATTTCTCTGTTTCATCGTCAATAAGAAGGTGCAAGGTATACAGTAAACCTGAAGTGAAGCATTGGAATCTAAAACTGGACTCACAGGAGAGGTCCAAATCATAAAAAGTGATATTGTCAGTCCTCTTGTACTTAATTCGGCATTGTGCCATTTGTATTAGATTCGGATGCAATTTCTGTGTTTCATCGTCAATAAGAAGGTCCAAGGGATACGGTAAACCTGAAGTGAAGCATCGGAATCCAAAACTGGACTCACAGAAGAGGTTCAAAACATTGAGAGTTAGAGCGTTAGTGTGTCAGTCCTCTTGTACTTAAGTCGGTATTGTGCCTTTTGTATTAAATTCCGATGCAATTTCTTTGATTAATCGTCAATAAGAAGGTCCAAGCAATACAGTAAACCTGAAGTGAAGCATCGGAATCTAAAACTGGACTCACAGGAGAAGTTCAAATCGTAGAAAGTGAGAGTGTCACTCCTATTGTACTTAAGTCGTTATTGTGCCTGTTATATTAAATTCGGATGCAATTTCTAAGTTTCATCGTCAATAAGAAGGTCCAAGGGATACAGTAAACCTGAAGTGAAGCATCGGAATCTAAAACTGGACTCACAGGAGAGGTTCAAATCATACAAAGTGAGAGTGTCAGTCCTCTTGTACTTAAGTCGGCATTGTACCTTTTGTCTTAAATTCCGATGCAATTTCTGTGTCTCATCGTCAATAAGAAGGTGCAAGGTATACAGTAAACCTGAAGTGAAGCATCGGAATCCATAACTGGACTCACAGGAGAGGTTCAAATCATAGAATGAGAGAGTGTCAGTCCTCTTGTACTTAAGTCGGCTTTGTGCCATTTGTATTAAACTCGGATGCAATTTCTGTGTTCATCGTCAATAAGAACGTCCAAGGAATACAGTAAACCTGACGTGAAGCATCGGAATATAAAACTGGACTCACAGGAGAGTTTCAAATCATAGAAAGCTAGAGTGTCAGTCCTCTTGAAATTAAGTCGGCATTATGCCATTTGTATATATTTCGGATTCAATTTCTGTGTTTCATCGTCAATAAGAAGGTCCAAGGGATACAGTAAACCTAAAGTGAAGCATCGGAATCTAAAACTGGAGTCACAAGAGAGGTTCAAATCATAGGAAGTGAGTGTGTCAGTCCTCTTGTACTTAAGTCGGCATTGTGCCTTTTGAATTTAATTCGGATGCAATCTCTGTGTTTCATCGTCAATAAGACGGTTCAAGGTATACAGTAAACCTGAAGTGAAGCATCGGAATCTAAAACAGGACTCACAGGAGAGGTTCAAATCATAGAATGTGAGAGTGTCAGTCCTCTTGTCCTTAAGTCGGCATTGTGCGTTTTGGTTTGAATTCCGATGCAATATTTGTGTCTCATCGTCAATAAGAAGGTGCAAGGTATACAGTAAACGTGAATTGAATCATCGGAATCTAACACTGGACTCACAGGAGAGGTTCAAATCATAGAATGTGAGAGTGTCAGTCCTCTTGTACTTAAGTCGGCATTGTGCCTTTTGTCTTAAATTCCGATGCAATTTCTGTGTCTCATCGTCAATAAGAAGGTGCAAGGTATACAGTGAACCTGAAGTGAAACTTCGGAAACTAAAACTGGACTCACAGCGGAGGGAGTCATTCCTCTTGTACTTAAGTCGGCAATGTGCCTTTTGTATTAAATTCGGATGCAATATCTGTGTTTCATCGTCAATAAGAAGGTCCAAGGGAAACAGTAAACCTGAAGTGAAGCATCGGAATCTAAAACTGGACTCACAGGAGAGTTTCAAATCATAGAAAGTTAGAGTGCCAGCCCTCTTGTACTTAAGACGGCATTGTGCCTTTTGTATTACATTCGGATGCAAACTCTGTGTTTCATCGTCAATAAGAAGGTCCAAGTGATACAGTAATCCTGAAGTGAAGCATCGGAGACTAAAACTGGACTCACAGGAGAGGTTCAAATCATAGAAAGTTAGAGTGCCAGTCCTCTTGTACATAAGTCGGCATTGTGCCTTTTGTATTAAATTCGGATGCAATTTCTGTGTTTCATCGTCAATAAGAAGGTGCAAGATATACAGTAATCCTGAAGTGAAGCATTGGAATCTAAAACTGGACTCACAGGAGAGGTTCAAATTATAGAAAGTTAGAGTGTCACTCCTCTTCTACTTAAGTCGTAATTTTGCCTTTTTTATTAAATTCCGATGCAATTTCTGTGTTTCATCGTCAATAAGAAGGTGCAAGGTATACAGTAAACCTGAAGTGAAGCTTCGGAATCTAAAACTGGACTCACAGGAGAGGTTCAAATCATAGAATGTGAGAGTGTCAGTCCTCTTGTACTTAAGTCGGCATTGTGCCTTTTGAATTTAAATCCGATGCAATTTCTGTGTTTCATCGTCAATAAGAAGGACCAAGGAATACAGTAAACCTGAAGTGAAGCATCGGAATCTAACACTGGACCTACAGGAGAGGTTCAAATCATAGAATGTGAGAGTGTCAGTCCTCTTGTACTTAAGTCGGCATTGTGCCTTTTGTCTTAAATTCCGATGTAATTTCTGTGTCTCATCGTCAATAAGAAGGTGCAAGGTATACAGTGAACGTGAAGTGAAGCATCGGAAACTAAAACTGGACTCACAGGGGTGGGGGTCAGTCCTCTTGTACTTAAGTCGCCATTGTGCCTTTTGTATTAAATTCGGATGCAATTTCTGTGTTTCATCGTCAATAAGAAGGTCCAAGTGATACAGTAAACCTGAAATGAAGCATCGGAATCTAAAGCTGGACTCACAGGAGAGATTCAAATCATAGAAAGTGAGCGTGTCAGTCCTCTTGTACTTATGTCGGTATTATGCCATTTGTATTAATTTCGGATGCAATTTCTGTGTTTCATCGTCAATAAGAAGGTGCAAGGTATACAGTAAACCTGAAGTGAAGCATCGGAATCTAAAACTGGACTCACAGGAGAGGTTCAAATCATGGAAAGTTAGTGTGTCAGTCTACTTGTGCTTAAGTCGCCATTGTGCCTTTTGTATTAAATTCGGATATAATTTCTGTGTTTCATCGTCAATAAGAAGGTCCAAGGGATACAGTAAACCCGAAGTGAAGCATCGGAATCTAAAACTGGACTCACAGGAGAGGTTCAAATCTTAGAAAGTTATAGTGTCAATCCTCTTGTATCTAAGTCGGTATTGTGACTTTTGTATTAAATTCGGATGCAATTTCTGTGTTTCATCGTCAATAAGAAGGTCCAAGGGATACAGTAAACCTGAAGTGAAGCATCGGAATCTAAAACTGGACTCACAGGAGAGGTTCAAATCATAGATAGTTAGAGTGTCAGTCCTCTTGTACTTAAGTCGGCATTGTGCGTTTTGAATTTAATTCCGATGCAATTTCTCTCTTTCATCATCAATAAGAAGGTGCAAGGTATACAGTAAACCTGAAGTGAAGCATCAGAATCTAAAACTGGACTCACAGGAGAGGTCCAAATCATAAAAAGTGAGAGTGTCAGTCCTCTTGTACTTAATTCGGCATTGTGCCATTTGTATTAGATTCGGATGCAATTTCTGTGTTTCATCGTCAATAAGAACGTCCAAGGGATACGGTAAACCTGAAGTGAAGCATCGGAATCCAAAACTGGACTCACAGAAGAGGATCAAACATAGAGAGTTAGAGCGTTAGTGTGTCAGTTCTCTTGTACTTAAGTCGGTATTGTGCCTTTTGTATTAAATTCCGATGCAATTTCTTTGTTTCATCGTCAATAAGAAGGTCCAAGCGATACAGTAAACCTGAAGTGAAGCATCGGAATCTAAAACTGGACTCACAGGAGAAGTTCAAATCGTAGAAAGTGAGAGTGTCTCTCCTCTTGTACTTAAGTCGGTATTGTGCTTGTTGTATTAAATTCGGATGCAATTTCTGTGTTTCATCGTCAATAAGAAGGTCCAAGGGATACAGTAAACCTGAAGTGAAGCATCGGAATCTAAAACTGGACTCACAGCAGAGGTTCAAATTATTGAAAGTGAGAGTGTCAGTCCTCTTGTACTTAAGTCGGCATTGTACCTTTTGTCTTAAATTCCGATGCAATATCTGTGTCTCATCGTCAATAAGAAGGTGCAAGGTATACAGTAAACCTGAAGTATAGCATCGGAATCCAAAACTGGACTCACAGGAGTTGTTCAAATCATAGAATGAGAGAGTGTCAGTCCTCTTGTACTTAAGTCGGCATTGTGCCATTTGTATTAAACTCGGATGCAATTTCTGTGTTTCATCATCAACAAGAAGGTCCAAGGAATACAATAAACCTGACGTGAAGCATCGGAATCTAAAACTGGACTCACAGGAGAGGTTCAAATCATAGAAAGTGAGAGTGTCAGTCCTCTTGTAATTAAGTCGTCATTATGCCATTTGTATATATTTCGGATTCAATTTCTGTGTTTCATCGTCAATAAGAAGGTCCAAGGGATACAGTAAACCTAAAGTGAAGCATCAGAATCTAAAACTGAACTCACAGGAGAGGTTCAAATCATAGAAAGTGAGTGTGTCAGTCCTCTTGTACTTAAGTCGCCATTGTGCCTTTTGAATTTAATTCTGATGCAATCTCTGTGTTTCATCGTCAATAAGACGGTTCAAGGTATACAGTAAACCTGAAGTGAAGCATCGGAATCTAAAACTGGACTCACAGGAGGGGTTCAAATCATAGAAAGTGAGAGTGTCAGTCCTCTTGTCCTTAAGTCGGCATTGTGCATTTTATTTTGAATTCCGATGCAATATCTGTGTCTCATCGTCAATAAGAAAGTGCAAGGTATACAGTAAACGTGAAGTGAAGCATCGGAATCTAAAACTGGACTCACAGGAGAGGTTCAAATCATACAAAGTTAGAATGTCAGTCCTCTTGTACATAAGTCGGCATTGTGCTTTTTGTATTAAATTCGGATGCAATTTCTGTGTTTCATCGTCAATAAGAAGGTGCAAGATATACAGTAAACCTGATGTGAAGCATCGGAATCTAAAACTGGACTCACAGGAGAGGTTCAAATCGTAGAAAGTGAGAGTGTCAGTCCACTAGTACTTAAGTCGGCATTGTACCATTTGTATTAAATTCGGATGCAATTTCTGTGTTTCATCGTCAATAAGAAGGTCCAAGGGATACAGTAATCCTGAAGTGAAGCATTGGAATCTAAAACTGGACTCACAGGAGAGGTTCAAATTATAGAAAGTTAGAGTGTCACTCCTCTTCTACTTAAGTCGGTATTGTGCCTTTTTTATTATATTCCGATGCAATTTCTGTGTTTCATCGTCAATAAGAAGGTGCAAGGTACACAGTAAACCTGAAGTGAAGCTTCGGAATCTAAAACTGGACTCACAGGAGAGGTTCAAATCATAGAATGTGAGAGTGTCAGTCCTCTTGTACTTAAATCGGCATTGTGCCTTTTGAATTTAAATCCGATGCAATACCTGTGTTTCATCGTCAATAAGAAGGTGCAAGGTATACAGTAAACCAGAAGTGAAGCATCTGAATCTAAAACTGGACTCACAGGAGAGGTTCAAATCATAGAAGGTGAGAGTGTCAGTCCTCTTGTACTTTAGTCGGCATTGTGCCATGTGTATTAAATTCGGATGCAATTTCTGTGTTTCAACGTCAATAAGAAGGTCCATGGAATACAGTAAACCTGAAGTGAAGCATCGGAATCTAGAACTGGACTCACGGGAGAGGTTCAAATCATAGAAAGTGAGAGTGTCAGTCCTCTTGTAATGAAGTCGGCATTATGCCGTTTGTATTAAATTCGGATGCAATTTCTGTGTTTCATCGTCTATTAGAAGGTCCAAGGGATACAGTAAACCTGAAGTGAAGCATCGGAATCCAAAACAGGACTCACAGGGAAGGGTTTCAGTCCTCTTGTACTTAATTCGCCATATTGCCTCTTGTATTAAATTCGGATGCAATTTCTGTGTTTCATCGTCAATAAGAAGGTGCAAGGTATACAGTAAACCTGAAGTAAAGCTTCGAAATCTAAAACTGGACTCACAGGTGAGGTTCAAATCATGGAAAGTGAGAGTGTCAGTCCTCTTGTACTTAAGTCGGCATTGTGCCATTTGTATTAAATTCGGATGCAATTTCTGTGTTTCATCGTCATTAATAAGGTGCAATGGATACAGAAAGCCTGAAGTGAAGCATCGGAATCTAAAACTGGACTCACAGGAGAGGTTCAAATCATAGAAAGTGAGAGTGTCAGTCCTCTTGTAATGAAGTCTGCATTATGCCATTTGTATTAAATTCGGATTCTATTTCTGTGTTTCATTGTCAATAAGAAGGTGCAAGGTATACAGTAAACCTGAAGTGAAGCATCGGAATCTAAAGCTGGACTCACGGGAGAAATTCAAATCATAGAAAGTTAGAGACTCACTCCTCTCGTACTTAAGTGGGTATTGTGCATTTTGTATTAAATTCGGATGCAATTTCTGTGTTTCATCGTCAATAAGAAGGTCCATGGGATACAGTAAAACTGAAGGGAATCATCGGAATCTAAAACTAAACTCACAGGAGAAGTTCAAATCATAGAAAGTCAGAGTGTCAGTCCTCTTGTACTGAAGTCCGCATTGTGCCCTTTGAATTTAATTCCGATGCAATTTCCGTGTTCCATCGTCAATAAGAAGGTGCAAGGTATACAGTAAACCTGAAGTGAAGCATCGGAATCTAAAACTGGACTCACTTGTGAGGATCAAATCATAGAATGTGAGAGTGTCAGTCCTCTTGTACTTAAGTCGGCATTGTACCATTTGTATTAAATTCGGATGCAATTTCTGTGTTTCATCGTCAATAAGAAGGTCTAATGGATACAGAAAGCCTGAAGTGAAGCAACGGAATCTAAAACTGGACTCACAGGAGAGGTTCAAATCATAGAAAGTGAGAGTGTCAGTCCTCTTGTAATTATGTCGGCATTATGCCATTTGTATTAAATTCGGATGCAATTTCTGTGTTTCATCGTCAATAAGAAGGTGCATGGTATACAGTAAACCTGAAGTGAAGCATCGGAATCTAAAGCTGGACTCACAGGAGAAGTTCAAATCATAGAAAGTTAGAGACTCACTCCTCTTGTACTTAAGTGGGTATTGTGCCTTTTGTATTAAATTCGGATGCAATTTCTGTGTTTCATCGTCAATAAGAAGGTCCATGGGATACAGTAAAACTGAAGGGAATCATCGGAATCTAAAACTAAACTCACAGGAGAGGTTCAAATCACAGAAAGTCAGAGTGTCAGTCCTCCTGTACTTAAGTCCGCATTGTGCCCTTTGAATTTAATTCCGATGCAATTTCAGTGTTTCATCGTCAATAAGATGGTGCAAGGTATACAGTAAACCTGAAGTGAAGCATCGGAATCTAAAACTGGACTCACAGGTGAGGATCAAATCATAGAATGTGAGAGTGTCAGTCCTCTTGTACTTAAGTCGGCATTGTGCCGTTTGTATTAAATTCCGTTGCAATTTCTGTGTCTCATCGTCAATAAGAAGCTGCAATGTATACAGTAAACCTGAAGTGAAGCATCGGAATCTAAAACAGGACTCACTGGAGAGGTTCAAATCATAGAAAGTGAGAGTGTCAGCCCTCTTGTACTTAAGTCGGCATTGTGCCATTTGTATTAAATTCGCATGCAATTTCTATGTTTCATCGTCAATAAGAAGGTCCAAGGGATACAGTAAACCTGAAGTGAAGCATCGGAATCTAAAACTGGACTCACAGGAGAGGTTCAAATCATAGAAAGTGAGCGTGTCAGTCCTCTTGTACTTAAGTCGGTATTATGCCATTTGTATTAAAATCGGATGCAATTTCTGTGTTTCATCGTCAATAAGCAGGTGCAAGGTATAGAGTAAACCTGAACTGAAGCTTCGGAATCTAAAACTGGACTCACAGGTGAGGTTCAAATCATAGAAAGTGAGAGTGTCAGTCCTCTTGTACTTAAGTCGGCATTGTGCCATTTGTATTATATTCGGATGCAATTTCTGTGTTTCATCGTCAATAAGAAGGTCCAATGGATACAGAAAGCCTGAAGTGAAGCATCGGAATCTAAAACTGGACTCACAGGAGAGGTTCAAATCATAGAAAGTGAGAGTGTCAGTCCTCTTGTAATTAAGTCGGCATTATGATATTTGTATTAAATTCGGATGCAATTTCTGTGTTTCATCGTCAATAAGAAGGTGCAAGGTATACAGTAAACCTGAACTGAAGCATCGGAATCTAAAGCTGGACTCACAGGAGAAGTTCAAATCATAGAAAGTTAGAGACTCACTCCTCTTGTACTTAAGTGGGTATTGTGCCTTTTGTATTAAATTCGGATGCAATTTCTGTGTTTCATCGTCAATAAGAAGGTCCACGGGATACAGTAAAACTGAAGGGAATCATCGGAATCTAAAACTAAACTCACAGGAGAGGTTCAAATCATAGAAAGTCAGAGTGTCAGTCCTCCTGTACTTAAGTCCGCATTGTGCCCTTTGAATTTAATTCCGATGCAATTTCAGTGTTTCATCGTCAATAAGATGGTGCAAGGTATACAGTAAACCTGAAGTGAAGCATCGGAATCTAAAACTGGACTCACAGGTGAGGATCAAATCATAGAATGTGAGAGTGTCAGTCCTCTTGTACTTAAGTCGGCATTGTGCCGTTTGTATTAAATTCCGTTGCAATTTCTGTGTCTCATCGTCAATAAGAAGCTGCAATGTATACAGTAAACCTGAAGTGAAGCATCGGAATCTAAAACAGGACTCACTGGAGAGGTTCAAATCATAGAAAGTGAGAGTGTCAGCCCTCTTGTACTTAAGTCGGCATTGTGCCATTTGTATTAAATTCGGATGCAATTTCTATGTTTCATCGTCAATAAGAAGGTCCAAGGGATACAGTAAACCTGAAGTGAAGCATCGGAATCTAAAACTGGACTCACAGGAGAGGTTCAAATCATAGAAAGTGAGCGTGTCAGTCCTCTTGTACTTAAGTCGGTATTATGCCATTTGTATTAAAATCGGATGCAATTTCTGTGTTTCATCGTCAATAAGCAGGTGCAAGGTATAGAGTAAACCTGAACTGAAGCTTCGGAATCTAAAACTGGACTCACAGGTGAGGTTCAAATCATAGAAAGTGAGAGTGTCAGTCCTCTTGTACTTAAGTTGGCATTGTGCCATTTGTATTATATTCGGATGCAATTTCTGTGTTTCATCGTCAATAAGAAGGTCCAATGGATACAGAAAGCCTGAAGTGAAGCATCGGAATCTAAAACTGGACTCACAGGAGAGGTTCAAATCATAGAAAGTGAGAGTGTCAGTCCTCTTGTAATTAAGTCGGCATTATGATATTTGTATTAAATTCGGATGCAATTTCTGTGTTTCATCGTCAATAAGAAGGTGCAAGGTATACAGTAAACCTGAACTGAAGCATCGGAATCTAAAGCTGGACTCACAGGAGAAGTTCAAATCATAGAAAGTTAGAGACTCACTCCCCTTGTACTTAAGTGGGTATTGTGCCTTTTGTATTAAATTCGGATGCAATTTCTGTGTTTCATCGTCAATAAGAAGGTCCACGGGATACAGTAAAACTGAAGGGAATCATCGGAATCTAAAACTAAACTCACAGGAGAGGTTCAAATCATAGAAAGTCAGAGTGTCAGTCCTCTTGTACTTAAGTCCGCATTGTGCCCTTTGAATTTAATTCCGATGCAATTTCAGTGTTTCATCGTCAATAAGAAGGTGCAAGGTATACAGTAAACCTGAAGTGAAGCATCGGAATCTAAAACTGGACTCACAGGTGAGGATCAAATCATAGAATGTGAGAGTGTCAGTCCTCTTGTACTTAAGTCGGAATTGTGCCATTTGTATTAAATTCGGATGCAATTTCTGTGTTTCATCGTCAATAAGAAGGTCCAATGGATACAGAAAGCCTGAAGTGAAGCATCGGAATTAAAAACTGGACTCACAGGAGAGGTTCAAATCATAGAAAGTGAGAGTGTCAGTCCTCTTGTAATTAAGTCGGCATTATGCCATCTGTATTAAATTCGGATGCAATTTCTGTGTTTCATCGTCAATAAGAAGGTGCAAGGTATACAGTAAACCTGAAGTGAAGCATCGGAATCTAAAGCTGGACTCACAGGAGAGGTTCAAATCATAGAAAGTCAGAGTGTCAGTCCTCTTGTACTTAAGTCCGCATTGTGCACTTTGAATTTAATTCCGATGCAATTTCAGTGTTTCATCGTCAATAAGAAGGTGCAAGGTATACAGTAAACCTGGATTGAAGCATCGGAATCTAAAACTGGACTCACAGGTGAGGATCAAATCATAGAATGTGAGAGTGTCAGTCCTCTTGTACTTAAGTCTTCATTGTGCCTTTTGTATTAAATTCCGCTGCAATTTCTGTGTCTCATCGTCAATAAGAAGCTGCAAGGTATACAGTAAACCTGAAGTGAGGCATCGGAATCTAAAACTGGACTCACTGGAGAGGTTCAAATCATAGGAAGTGAGAGTGTCAGCCCTCTTGTACTTAACTCGGCATTGTGCCATTTGTATTAAATTCGGATGCAATTTCTATGTTTCATCGTCAATAAGAAGGTCCAAGGGATACAGTAATCCTGAAGTGAAGCATCGGAATCTAAAACTGGACTCACAGGAGAGGTTCAAATCATAGAAAGTGAGCGTGTCAGTCCTCTTGTAATTAAGTCGGCATTATGATATTTGTATTAAATTCGGATGCAATTTCTGTGTTTCATCGTCAATAAGAAGGTGCAAGGTATACAGTAAACCTGAACTGAAGCATCGGAATCTAAAGCTGGACTCACAGGAGAAGTTCAAATCATAGAAAGTTAGAGACTCACTCCTCTTGTACTTAAGTGGGTATTGTGCCTTTTGTATTAAATTCGGATGCAATTTCTGTGTTTCATCGTCAATAAGAAGGTCCACGGGATACAGTAAAACTGAAGGGAATCATCGGAATCTAAAACTAAACTCACAGGAGAGGTTCAAATCATAGAAAGTCAGAGTGTCAGTCCTCTTGTACTTAAGTCCGCATTGTGCCCTTTGAATTTAATTCCGATGCAATTTCAGTGTTTCATCGTCAATAAGAAGGTGCAAGGTATACAGTAAACCTGAAGTGAAGCATCGGAATCTAAAACTGGACTCACTTGTGAGGATCAAATCATAGAATGTGAGAGTGTCAGTCCTCTTGTACTTAAGTCGGAATTGTACCATTTGTATTAAATTCGGATGCAATTTCTGTGTTTCATCGTCAATAAGAAGGTCTAATGGATACAGAAAGCCTGAAGTGAAGCAACGGAATCTAAAACTGGACTCACAGGAGAGGTTCAAATCATAGAAAGTGAGAGTGTCAGTCCTCTTGTAATTATGTCGGCATTATGCCATTTGTATTAAATTCGGATGCAATTTCTGTGTTTCATCGTCAATAAGAAGGTGCATGGTATACAGTAAACCTGAAGTGAAGCATCGGAATCTAAAGCTAGACTCACAGGAGAAGATCAAATCATAGAAAGTTAGAGACTCACTCCTCTTGTACTTAAGTGGGTATTGTGCCTTTTGTATTAAATTCGGATGCAATTTCTGTGTTTCATCGTCAATAAGAAGGTCCATGGGATACAGTAAAACTGAAGGGAATCATCGGAATCTAAAACTAAACTCACAGGAGAGGTTCAAATCATAGAAAGTCAGAGTGTCAGTCCTCCTGTACTTAAGTCCGCATTGTGCCCTTTGAATTTAATTCCGATGCAATTTCAGTGTTTCATCGTCAATAAGATGGTGCAAGGTATACAGTAAACCTGAAGTGAAGCATCGGAATCTAAAACTGGACTCACAGGTGAGGATCAAATCATAGAATGTGAGAGTGTCAGTCCTCTTGTACTTAAGTCGGCATTGTGCCGTTTGTATTAAATTCCGTTGCAATTTCTGTGTCTCATCGTCAATAAGAAGCTGCAATGTATACAGTAAACCTGAAGTGAAGCATCGGAATCTAAAACAGGACTCACTGGAGAGGTTCAAATCATAGAAAGTGAGAGTGTCAGCCCTCTTGTACTTAAGTCGGCATTGTGCCATTTGTATTAAATTCGGATGCAATTTCTATGTTTCATCGTCAATAAGAAGGTCCAAGGGATACAGTAAACCTGAAGTGAAGCATCGGAATCTAAAACTGGACTCACAGGAGAGGTTCAAATCATAGAAAGTGAGCGTGTCAGTCCTCTTGTACTTAAGTCGGTATTATGCCATTTGTATTAAAATCGGATGCAATTTCTGTGTTTCATCGTCAATAAGAAGGTGCAAGGTATACAGTAAACCTGAACTGAAGCATCGGAATCTAAAGCTGGACTCACAGGAGAAGTTCAAATCATAGAAAGTTAGAGACTCACTCCTCTTGTACTTAAGTGGGTATTGTGCCTTTTGTATTAAATTCGGATGCAATTTCTGTGTTTCATCGTCAATAAGAAGGTCCACGGGATACAGTAAAACTGAAGGGAATCATCGGAATCTAAAACTAAACTCACAGGAGAGGTTCAAATCATAGAAAGTCAGAGTGTCAGTCCTCTTGTACTTAAGTCCGCATTGTGCCCTTTGAATTTAATTCCGATGCAATTTCAGTGTTTCATCGTCAATAAGAAGGTGCAAGGTATACAGTAAACCTGAAGTGAAGCATCGGAATCTAAAACTGGACTCACAGGTGAGGATCAAATCATAGAATGTGAGAGTGTCAGTCCTCTTGTACTTAAGTCGGAATTGTGCCATTTGTATTAAATTCGGATGCAATTTCTGTGTTTCATCGTCAATAAGAAGGTCCAATGGATACAGAAAGCCTGAAGTGAAGCATCGGAATTAAAAACTGGACTCACAGGAGAGGTTCAAATCATAGAAAGTGAGAGTGTCAGTCCTCTTGTAATTAAGTCGGCATTATGCCATCTGTATTAAATTCGGATGCAATTTCTGTGTTTCATCGTCAATAAGAAGGTGCAAGGTATACAGTAAACCTGAAGTGAAGCATCGGAATCTAAAACTGGACTCACAGGTGAGGTTCAAAACATAGAAAGTGAGAGTGTCAGTCCTCTTGTACTTAAGTCGGCATTGTGCCATTTGTATTAAATTCGGATGCAATTTCTGTGTTTCATCGTCAATAAGAAGGTCCAATGGATACAGAAAGCCTGAAGTGAAGCATCGGAATCTAAAACTGGACTCACTGGAGAGGTTCAAATCATAGAAAGTGAGAGTGTCAGTCCTCTTGTAAATAAGTCGGCATTATGCCATTTGTATTAAATTCGGATGCAATTTCTGTGTTTCATCGTCAGTAAGAAGGTGCAAGGTATACAGTAAACCTGAAGTGAAGCATCGGAATCTAAAGCTGGACTCACAGGAGAAGTTCAAAT
Organism: Schistocerca piceifrons; assembly: GCF_021461385.2. NCBI lineage: Eukaryota > Metazoa > Arthropoda > Insecta > Orthoptera > Acrididae > Schistocerca > Schistocerca piceifrons. The sequence continues at coordinate 83,807 of NW_025727582.1, read as the reverse complement.
CATAGGAAGTTAGAGACTCACTCCTCTTGTACTTAAGTGGGTATTGTGCCTTTTGTATTAAATTCGGATGCAATTTCTGTGTTTCGTCGTCAATAAGAAGGTCCACGGGATACAGTAAAACTGAAGGGAATTATCGGAATCTACAACTAAACTCACAGGAGAGGTTCAAATCATAGAAAGTCAGAGTGTCAGTCCTCTTGTACTTAAGTCCGCATTGTGCCCTTTGAATTTAATTCCGATGCAATTTCAGTGTTTCATCGTCAATAAGAAGATGCAAGGTATACAGTAATCTTGAAGTGAAGCATCGGAATCTAAAACTGGACACACAGAAGAGGTTCAAAGCATGGACGGTTAGAGCGTTAGTGTGTCAGTCCTCTTGTACTTAAGTCGGTATTGTGCCTTTTGTATTAAATTCCGATGCTATTTCTGTGTTTCATCGTCAATACGAAGGTCCAAGAGATACAGTAAACCTGAAGTGAAGCATCGGAATCTAAAACTGGACTCACAGGAGTTCAAATCGTAGAAAGTGAGAGTGTCACTCCTCTTGTACTTAAGTCGGTATTGTGCCTGTTGTATTAAATTCGGATGCAATTTCTGTGTTTCATCGTCAATAAGAAGGTCCAAGGGATACAGTAAACCAGAAGTGAAGCATCGGAATCTAAAACTGGACTCAAAGGATAGGTTCAAATCATAGAAAGTGAGAGTGTCAGTCCTCTTGTACTTAAGTCGGCATCGTACATTTTGTCTTAAATTCCGATGCAATTTCTGTGTCTCATCGTCAATAAGAAGGTGCAAGGTATACAGTAAACCTGAAGTGAAGCATCGGAATCCAAAACTGGACTCAGAGGAGAGGTTCAAATCATAGAATGAGAGGGTGTCAGTCCTCTTGTACTTAAGTCGGCATTGTGCCATTTGTATTAAACTTGGATGCAATTTCTGTGATTCATCGTCAATAAGAAGATCCAAGGAATTCAGTAAAATGACGTGAAGCAACGGAATCTAAATCTGGACTCACAGGAGAGGTTCAAATCATAGAAAGTGAGAGTGTCAGTAATCTTGTAATTAAGTCGGCATTATGCCATTTGTATATATTTCGGATTCAATTTCTTTGTTTCATCGTCAACAAGAAGGTCCAAGGGATACAGTAAACCTAAAGTGAAGCATCGGAATCTAAAACTGGACTCACAGCAGAGGTTCAAATCATAGATAGTGATTGTGTCAGTCCTCTTGTCCTTAAGTCGGCATTGTGCCTTTTGAAATTAATTCTGATGCAATCTCTGTGTTTCATCGTCAATAAGACGGTTCAAGGTATACAGTAAACCTGAAGGGAAGCATCGGAATCTAAAACTGGACTCACAGGAGAGGTTCAAATCATAGAAAGTGAGAGTGTCAGTCCTCTTGTCCTTAAGTCGGCATTGTGCATTTTGGTTTGAATTCCGATGCAATATCTGTGTCTCATCGTCAATAAGAAGGTGCAAGGTATAGAGTAAACGTGAAGTGAAGCATCGGAATCTAACACTGGACGCACAGGAGAGGTTCAAATCATAGAATGCGAGAGAGTCAGTCCTCTTGTACTTAAGTCGGCATTGTGCCTTTTGTCTTAAATTCCGATGCAATTTCTGTGTCTCATCGTCAATAAGACGGTGCAAGGTATACAGTGAACCTGAAGTGAAGCTTCGGAAACTAAAACTGGACTCACAGGGGAGGGGGTCAGTCCTCTTGTACTTAAGTCGCCATTGTGCCTTTTGTATTAAATTCGGATGCAATTTCTGTGTTTCATCGTCAATAAGAAGGTCCAAGGGATACAGTAAACCTGAAGTGAAGCGTCGGAATCTAAAACTGGACTCACAGGAGAGTTTCAAATCATAGAAATTTAGAGAGTCAGCCCTCTTGTACTTAAGACGGCATTGTGCCTTTTGTATTATATTCGGATGCAAACTCTGTGTTTCATCGTCAATAAGAAGGTCCCAGTGATACAGTAATCCTGAAGTGAAGCATCGGAATCTAAAACTGGACTCACAGGAGAGGTTCAAATCATAGAAAGTGAGAGTGTCAGTCCTCTTGTACTTAAGTCGGCAGTGTGCCTTTTGTATTAAATTCCGATGCAATTTCTGTACCTCATCGTCAATAAGAAGGTGCAAGGTATACAGTAAACCTGAAGTGAAGCATCGGAATCTAAAACTGGACTCACAGGAGAGGTTCAAATCATACAAAGTTAGAATGTCAGTCGTCTTGTACATAAGTCGGCATTGTGCCTTTTGTATTAAATTCGGATGCAATTTCTGTGTTTCATCGTCAATAAGAAGGAGCAAGATATACAGTAAACCTGATGTGAAGCATCGGAATCTAAAACTGGACTCACAGGAGAGGTTCAAATCGTAGAAAGTGAGAGTGTCAGTCCTCTAGTACTTAAGTCGGCATTGTACCATTTGTATTAAATTCGGATGCAATTTCTGTGTTTCATCGTCAATAAGAAGGTCCAAGGGATACAGTAAACCTGAAGTGAAGCATCGGAATCTAAAACTGGACTAACAGGAGAGGTTCAAATCATAGAAAGTTAGAGTGTCACTCCTCTTCTACTTAAGTCGGAATTGTGCCTTTTGTATTAAATTCCGATGCAATTTCTGTGTTTCATCGTCAATAAGAAGGTCCAAGGGATACAGTAAACCTAAAGTGAAGCTTCGGAATCTAAAACTGGACTCACAGGAGAGGTTCAAATCATAGAATGTGGGAGTGTCAGACCTCTTATACTTAAGTCGGCATTGTGCCTTTTGAATTTAAATCCGATGCAATTTCTGTGTTTCATCGTCAATAAGAAGGACCAAGGAATACAGTAAACCTGAAGTGAAGCATCGGAATCTAAAACTGGACTCATAGGAGAGGTTCAAATCATAGAAAGTGAGAGTGTCAGTCCTCTTGTCCTTAAGTCGGCATTGTGCATTTTGGCTTAAATTCCGATGCAATTTCTGTGTCTCATCGTCAATCAGACGGTGCAAGGTATACAGTAAACCTGAAGTGATGCATCGGAATCTAAAACTGGACTCACAGGAGAGGTTCATATCATAGTTTGTAAGAGTGTCAGTCCTCTTGTACTTAAGTCGGCATTGTGCCTTTTGTCTTAAATTCCGATGCAATTTCTGTGTCCCATCGTTAATAAGAAGGTGCAAGGTATACAGTGAACCTGAAGCGAAGCTTCGGAATCTAAAACTGGACCAACAGGGGAGGGTATCAGTCCTCTTGTACTTAAGTCGGCATTGTGCCATGTGTATTAAATTCGGATGCAATTTCTGTGTTTCAACGTCAATAAGAAGGTCCAAGGAATACAGTAAACCTGAAGTGAAGCATCGGAATCTAGAACTGGACTCACGGGAGAGGTTCAAATCATAGAAAGTGAGAGTGTCAGTCCTCTCGTAATGAAGTCGGCATTTTGCCGTTTGTATTAAATTCGGATGCAATTTCTGTGTTTCATCGTCAATTAGAAGGTCCAAGGGATACAGTAAACCTGAAGTGAAGCATCGGAATCTAAAACTGGACTCACAGGGGAGGGTGTCAGTCCTCTTGTACTTAATTCGCCATATTGCCTCTTGTATTAAATTCGGATGCAATTTCTGTGTTTCATCGTCAATAAGAAGGTGCAAGGGATACAGTAAACCTGAAGTGAAGCATCGGATTCTAAAACTGGACTCACAGGAGGGGTTCAAATCATAGAAAGTGAGTGTGTCAGTCCTCCTGCACTTAAGTCGGCTTTGTGCCCTTTGAATTTAATTCCGATGCAATTTCAGTGTTTCATCGTCAATAAGAAGGTGCACGGTATACAGTAAACCTGAAGTGAAGCATCGGAATCTGAAACTGGACTCACTGGAGAGGTTCAAATCATAGAAAGTGAGAGTGTCAGCCCTCTTGTACTTAAGTCGGCATTGTGCCATTTGTATTAAATTCGGATGCAATTTCTATGTTTTATCGTCAATAAGAAGGTCCAAGGGATACAGTAAACCTGAAGTGAAGCATCGGAATCTAAAACTGGACTCACAGGAGAGGTTCAAATCATAGAAAGTGAGCTTGTCAGTCCTCTTGTACTTAAGTCGGTATTATGCCATTTGCATTAATTTCGGATGCAATTTCTGTGTTTCATCGTCAATAAGAAGGTGCAAGGTATACAGTAAACCTGAAGTGAAGCATCGGAATCTAAAACTGGACTCACAGGAGAGGTTCAAATCATGGAAAGTTAGAGTGTCAGTCGTCCTGTGCTTAAGTCGCCATTGTGCCTTTTGTATTAAATTCGGATGCAATTTCTGTGTTTCATCGTCAATAAGAAGGTCAAAGGGATACAGTAAACCCGAAGTGAAGCATCGGAATCTAAAACTGGACTCACAGGAGAGGTTCAAATCATAGAAAGTTATAGTGTCACTCCTCTTGTGTCTAAGTCGGTATTGTGACTTTTGTATTAAATTCGGATGCAATTTCTGTGTTTCATCGTCAATAAGAAGGTCCAAGGGATACAGTAAACCTGAAGTGAAGCATCGGAATCTTAAACTGGACTCACAGGACAGGTTCAAGTCATAGATAGTTAGAGTGTCAATCCTCTTGTACTTAAGTCGGCATTGTGCCATTTGTATTAAATTCGGATGCAATTTCTGTGTTTCATCGTCAATAAGAAGGTCCAAGGGATACGGTAAACCTGAAGTGAAGTATCGGAATCCAAAACTGGACTCACAGAAGAGGTTAAAAACATAGAGAGTTAGAGCGTTAGCGTGTCAGTCCTCTTGTACTTAAGTCGATATTGTGCCTTTTGTATTAAATTCCGATGCAATTTCTTTGTTTCATCGTCAATAAGAAGGTCCAAGCGATACAGTAAACCTGAAGTGAAGCATCGGAATCTAAAACTGGACTCACAGGAGAGGTTCAAATCTTAGAAAGTGAGAGTGTCAGTCCTCTTGTAATTAAGTCGGCATTATGCCATTTGTATATATTTCGGATTCAATTTCTGTGTTTCATCGTCAATAAGAAGGTCCAAGGGATACAGTAAACCTGAAGTGAAGCATCGGAATCTAAAACTGGACTCACAGGAGGGGTTCAAATCATAGAAAGTGAGTGTGTCAGTCCTCCTGTACTTAAGTCGGCATAGTGCCTTTTGAATTTAATACCGATGCAATCTCCGTGTTTCATCGTCAATAAGACGGTGCAAGGTATACAGTAAACCTGAAGTGAAGCATCGGAATCTAAAACTGGACTCACAGGAGAGGTTCAATTCATAGATAGTGAGAGTGTCAGTCCTCTTGCCCTTAAGTCGGCATTGTGCATTTTGGTTTGAATTCCGATGCAATATCTGTGTCCCATCGTCAATAAGAAGGTGCAAGGTATACAGTAAACGTGAAGTGAAGCATCGGAATCTAACAGTGGACTCACAGGAGAGGTTCAAATCATAGAATGTGAGAGTGTCAGTCCTCTTGTACTTAAGTCGGCATTGTGCCTTTTGTCTTAAATTCCGATGTAATTTCTGTGTCTCATCGTCAATAAGATGGTGCAAGGTATACAGTGAACGTGAAGTCAAGCATCGGAAACTAAATCCGGACTCACAGGGGTGGGGGTCAGTCCTGTTGTACTTAAGTCGCCATTGTGCCTTTTGTATTAAATTCGGATGCAATTTCTGTGTTTCATCGTCAATAAGAAGGACCAATGAATACAGTAAACCTGAAGTGAAGCATCGGAATCTAAAACTGGACTCACAGGAGAGGTTCAAATCATAGAAAGTGAGAGTGTCTGTCCTCTTGTCCTTAAGTCGGCATTGTGCCTTTTGAATTTAATTCCGATGCAATTTCTGTGTTTCATCGTCAATAAGAAGGACCAATGAATACAGTAAACCTGAAGTGAAGCATCGGAATCTAAAACTGGACTCACAGGAGAGGTTCAAATCATAGAAAGTGATAGTGTCTGTCCTCTTGTCCTTAAGTCGGCATTGTGCCTTTTGGCTTAAATTCCGAAGCAATTTCTGTGTCTCATCGTCAATAAGAAGGTGCAAGGTATACAGTAAACCTGAAGTGATGCATCGGAATCTAAAACTGGACTCACAGGAGAGGTTCAAATCACAGTTTGTGAGAGTGTCAGTCCTCTTGTACTTAAGTCGGCATTGTGCCTTTTGTCTTAAATTCCGATGCAATTTCTGTGTCTCATCGTTAATAAGAAGGTGCAAGGTATACAGTGAACCTAAAGTGAAGCTTCGGAATCTAAAACTGGACCCACAGGGGAGGGTATCAGTCCTCTTGTACTTAAGTCGCCATTGTGCCTTTTGTATTAAATTCGGATGCAAATTTCTGTGTTTCATCGTCAATAAGAAGGACCATGAGATACAGAAAACCTGAAGTGAGCATCGGAATCTGAAACTGGAATCACAGGAGGGATTCAAATCATAGAAAGTGAGAGTGTCAGTCCTCTTTTACTTAAGTCGGCATTGTGCCTTTTGCATTAAATTCCGATGCAATTTCTGTGTCTCATCGTCAATAAGAAGGTGCAGGGTATACAGTAAACCAGAAGTGAAGCATCGGAATCTAAAACTGGACTCACAGGAGAGGTTCAATTCATAGAAGGTGAGAGTGTCAGTCCTCTTTTACTTAAGACGGCAATGTGCCATTTGTATTAAATTCGGATGCAATTTCTGTGTTTCATCGTCAATACGATGGTCCAATGGATGCAGAAAGCCTGAAGCGATGCGTCGGAATCTAAAACTGGACTAACAGGAGAGGTTCATATCATAGAAAGTTAGAGTGTCAGTCCCCTTGTAATTAAGTCGGCATTATGCCATTTGCATTAAATTCGGATGCAATTTCTGTGTTTCATCGTCAATAAGAAGGTGCAAGGTATACAGTAAACCTGAAGTGAAGCATCGGAATCTAAAACTGGACTCACAGGAGAAGTTCAAATCATAGAAAGTTAGAGACTCACTTCTGTTGTACTCAAGTCGGTATTGTGCTTTTGTATCAGATTCGGATGCAATTTCTGTGTTTCTTCGTCATTAAGAAGGTGCAAGGTATACAGTAAACCTGAAGTGAAGCATCGGAATCTAAAACTGGACTCACAGGTGAGGTTCAAATCATAGAAAGTGAGAGTGTCAGTCCTCTTGTACTTAAGTCGGCATTGTGCCTTTTGTTTTAAATTCCGATGCAATTTCTGTGTCTCATCGTCAATAAGAAGGTGCAAGGTATACAGTAAACCTGAAGTGAAGCATCGGAATCTAAAACTGGACACACAGGAGAGGTTCAAATCATAGAATGTGAGAGTGTCAGTCGTCTTGTACTTAAGTCGGCATTGTGCCTTTTGAATTTAATTCCGATCCAATTTCTGTGTTTCATCGTCAATAAGAAGGACCAAGGAATACAGTAAACCTGAAGTGAAGCATCGGAATCTAAAACTGGACTCACAGGAGAGGTTCAAATCATAGAAAGTGAGAGTGTCAGTCCTCTTGTCCTTAAGTCGGCATTGTGCCTTTTGTTTTAAATTCCGATGCTATTTCTGTGTCTCATCGTCAATAAGAAGGTGCAAGGTATACAGTGAACCTAAAGTGAAGCTTCGGAATCTAAAACTGGACCCACAGGGGAGGGTATCAGTCTTCTTGTACTTAAGTCGCCATTGTGCCTTTTGTATTAAATTCGGATGCAATTTCTGTGTTTCGTCGTCAATAAGAAGGTCCACGGGATACAGTAAAACTGAAGGGAATTATCGGAATCTAAAACTAAACTCACAGGAGAGGTTCAAATCATAGAAAGTCAGAGTGTCAGTCCTCTTGTACTTAAGTCCGCATTGTGCCCTTTGAATTTAATTCCGATGCAATTTCAGTGTTTCATCGTCAATAAGAAGGTGCAAGGTATACAGTAATCTTGAAGTGAAGCATCGGAATCTAAAACTGGACACACAGAAGAGGTTCAAAGCATAGACGGTAAGAGCGTTAGTGTGTCAGTCCTCTTGTACTTAAGTCGGTATTGTGCCTTTTGTATTAAATTCCGATGCAATTTCTGTGTCTCATCGTCAATAAGAAGGTGCAAGGTATACAGTAAACCTGAAGTGAAGCATCGGAATCCAAAACTGGACTCACAGGAGAGGTTCAAATCATAGAATGAGAGAGTGTCAGTCCTCTTGTACTTAAGTCGGCATTGTGCCATTTGTATTAAACTCGGATGCAATTTCTGTGTTTCATCGTCAATAAGAAGATCCAAGGAATACAGTAAACCTGACGTGAAGCATCGGAATCTAAAACTGGACTCACAGGAGAGGTTCAAATCATAGAAAGTGAGAGTGTCAGTAATCTTGTAATTAAGTCGGCATTATGCCATTTGTATATATTTCGGATTCAATTTCTGTGTTTCATCGTCAACAAGAAGGTCCAAGGTATACAGTAAACCTAAAGTGAAGCATCGGAATCTAAAACTGGACTCACAGGAGAGGTTCAAATCGTAGAAAGTGATTGTGTCAGTCCTCTTGTACTTAAGTCGGCATTGTGCCTTTTGAATTTAATTCTGATGCAATCTCTGTGTTTCATCGTCAATAAGACGGTTCAAGGTATACAGTAAACCTGAAGGGAAGCATCGGAATCTAAAACTGGACTCACAGGAGAGCTTCAAATCATAGAAAGTGAGAGTGTCAGTCCTCTTGTCCTTAAGTCGGCATTGTGCATTTTGGTTTGAATTCCGATGCAATATCTGTGTCTCATCGTCAATAAGAAGGTGCAAGGTATAGAGTAAACGTGAAGTGAAGCATCGGAATCTAACACTGGACTCACAGGAGAGGTTCAAATCTTAGAATGTGAAAGTGTCAGTCCTCTTGTACTTAAGTCGGCATTGTGCCTTTTGTCTTAAATTCCGATGCAATTTCTGTGTCTCATCGTCAATAAGAAGGTGCAAGGTATACAGTGAACCTGAAGTGAAGCTTCAGAAACTAAAACTGGACTCACAGGGGAGGGGGTCAGTCCTCTTGTACTTAAGTCGCCATTGTGCCTTTTGTATTAAATTCGGATGCAATTTCTGTGTTTCATCGTCAACAAGAAGGTCCAAGGGATACAGTAAAACTGAAGTGAAGCGTCGGAATCTAAAACTGGACTCACAGGAGAGTTTCAAATCATAGAAATTTAGAGAGTCAGCCCTCTTGTACTTACGACGGCATTGTGCCTTTTGTATTATATTCGGATGCAAACTCTGTGTTTCATCGTCAATGAGAAGGTCCCAGTGATACAGTAATCCTGAAGTGAAGCATCGGAATCTAAAACTGGACTCACAGGAGAGGTTCAAATCATAGAAAGTGAGAGTGTCAGTCCTCTTGTACTTAAGTCAGCAGTGTGCCTTTTGTATTAAATTCCGATGCAATTTCTGTGCCTCATCGTCAATAAGAAGGTGCAAGGTATACAGTAAACCTGAAGTGAAGCATCGGAATCTGAAACTGGACTCACAGGAGAGGTTCAAATCATACAAGGTTAGAATGTCAGTCATCTTGTACATAAGTCGGCATTGTGCCTTTTGTATTAAATTCGGATGCAATTTCTGTGTTTCATCGTCAATAAGAAGGTGCAAGATATACAGTAAACCTGATGTGAAGCATCGGAACCTAAAACTGGACTCACAGGAGAGGTTCAAATCGTAGAAAGTGAGAGTGTCAGTCCTCTAGTACTTAAGTCGGCATTGTACCGTTTGTATTAAATTCGGATGCAATTTCTGTGTTTCATCGTCAATAAGAAGGTCCAAGGGATACAGTAAACCTGAAGTGAAGCATCGGAATCTAAAACTGGACTCACAGGAGAGGTTCAAATCATAGAAAGTTAGAGTGTCACTCGTCTTCTACTTAAGTCGAAATTCCGATGCAATTTCTGTGTTTCATCGTCAATAAGAAGGTCCAAGGGATACAGTAAACCTGAAGTGAAGCTTCGGAATCTAAAACTGGACTCACAGGAGAGGTTCAAATCATAGAATGTGAGTGTGTCAGTCCTCTTATACTTAAGTCGGCATTGTGCCTTTTGAATTTAAATCCGATGCAATTTCTGTGTTTCATCGTCAATAAGAAGGACCAAGGAATACAGTAAACCTGAAGTGAAGCATCGGAATCTAAAACTGGACTCATAGGAGAGGTTCAAATCATAGAAAGTGAGAGTGTCAGTCCTCTTGTCCTTAAGTCGGCATTGTGCCTTTTGGCTTAAATTCCGATGCAATTTCTGTGTCTCATCGTCAATAAGACGGTGCAAGGTATACAGTAAACCTGAAGTGATGCATCGGAATCTAAAACTGGACTCACGGGAGAGGTTCAAATCATAGTTTGTGAGAGTGTCAGTCCTCTTGTACTTAAGTCGGCATTGTGCCTTTTGTCTTAAATTCCGATGCAATTTCTGTGTCTCATCGTTAATAAGAAGGTGCAAGGTATAGAGTGAACCTGAAGCGAAGCTTCGGAATCTAAAACTGGACCAACAGGGGAGGGTATCATTCCTCTTGTACTTAAGTCGCCATTGTGCCTTTTGTATTAAATTCGGATGCAATTTCTGTGTTTCAACGTCAATAAGAAGGTCCAAGGAATACAGTAAACCTGAAGTGAAGCATCGGAATCTAGAACTGGACTCACGGGAGAGGTTCAAATCATAGAAAGTGAGAGTGTCAGTCCTCTTGTAATGAAGTCGGCATTTTGCCGTTTGTATTAAATTCGGATGCAATTTCTGTGTTTCATCGTCAATTAGAAGGTCCAAGGGATACAGTAAACCTGAAGTGAAGCATCGGAATCTAAAACTGGACTCACAGGGGAGGGTGTCAGTTCTCTTGTACTTAATTCGCCATATTGCCTCTTGTATTAAATTCGGATGCAATTTCTGTGTTTCATCGTCAATAAGAAGGTGCAAGGGATACAGTAAACCTGAAGTGAAGCATTGGAATCTAAAACTGGACTCACAGGAGGGGTTCAAATCATAGAAAGTGAGTGTGTCAGTCCTCCTGCACTTAAGTCGGCATTGTGCCCTTTGAATTTAATTCCGATGCAATTTCAGTGTTTCATCGTCAATAAGAAGGTGCACGGTATACAGTAAACCTGAAGTGAAGCATCGGAATCTGAAACTGGACTCACTGGAGAGGTTCAAATCATAGAAAGTGAGAGTGTCAGCTCTCTTGTACTTAAGTCGCCATTGTGCCTTTTGTATTAAATTCGGATGCAATTTCTGTGTTTCATCGTCAATAAGAAGGTCAATGGGATACAGTAAACCCGAAGTGAAGCATCGGAATCTAAAACTGGACTCACAGGAGAGGTTCAAATCATAGAATATTATAGTGTCACTCCTCTTGTATCTAAGTCGGTATTGTGACTTTTGTATTAAATTCGGATGCAATTTCTGTGTTTCATCGTCAATAAGAAGGTCCAAGGGATACAGTAAACCTGAAGTGAAGCATCGGAATCTAAAACTGGACTCACAGGACAGGTTCAAGTCATAGATAGTTAGAGTGTCAGTCCTCTTGTACTTAAGTCGGCATTGTGCCATTTGTATTAAATTCGGATGCAATTTCTGTGTTTCATCGTCAATAAGAAGGTCCAAGGGATACGGTAAACCTGAAGTGAAGCATCGGAATCTGAAACTGGACTCACAGGAGGGATTCAAATCATAGAAAGTGAGAGTGTCAGTCCTCTTTTACTTAAGTCGGCATTGTGCCTTTTGTCTTAAATTCCGATGCAATTTCTGTGTCTCATCGTTAATAAGAAGGTGCAAGGTATAGAGTGAACCTGAAGCGAAGCTTCGGAATCTAAAACTGGACCAACAGGGGAGGGTATCATTCCTCTTGTACTTAAGTCGAAATTGTGCCTTTTGTATTAAATTCGGATGCAATTTCTGTGTTTCATCGTCAATAAGAAGGCCCAAGGGATACAGTAAACCTGAAGTGAAGCATCGGAATCTGAAACTGGACTCACAGGAGGGATTCAAATCATAGAAAGTGAGAGTGTCAGTCCTCTTTTACTTAAGTCGGCATTGTGTCTCTTGTATTAAATTCCAATGCAATTTCTGTGTCTCATCGTCAATAAGAAGGTGCAAGGTTTACAGTAAACCAGAAGTGAAGCATCGGAATCTAAAACTGCACTCACAGGAGAGGTTCAAACCATAGAAGGTGAGGGTGTCAGTCCTCTTGTACTTAAGTCGGCATTGTGCCATGTGTATTAAATTCGGATGCAATTTCTGTGTTTCAACGTCAATAAGAAGGTCCAAGGAATACAGTAAACCTGAAGTGAAGCATCGGAATCTAGAACTGGACTCACGGGAGAGGTTCAAATCATAGAAAGTGAGAGTGTCAGTCCTCTTGTAATGAAGTCGGCATTTTGCCGTTTGTATTAAATTCGGATGCAATTTCTGTGTTTCATCGTCAATTAGAAGGTCCAAGGGATACAGTAAACCTGAAGTGAAGCATCGGAATCTAAAACTGGACTCACAGGGGAGGGTGTCAGTTCTCTTGTACTTAATTCGCCATATTGCCTCTTGTATTAAATTCGGATGCAATTTCTGTGTTTCATCGTCAATAAGAAGGTGCAAGGGATACAGTAAACCTGAAGTGAAGCATCGGAATCTAAAACTGGACTCACAGGAGGGGTTCAAATCATAGAAAGTGAGTGTGTCAGTCCTCCTGCACTTAAGTCGGCATTGTGCCCTTTGAATTTAATTCCGATGCAATTTCAGTGTTTCATCGTCAATAAGAAGGTGCACGGTATACAGTAAACCTGAAGTGAAGCATCGGAATCTGAAACTGGACTCACTGGAGAGGTTCAAATCATAGAAAGTGAGAGTGTCAGCCCTCTTGTACTTAAGTCGCCATTGTGCCTTTTGTATTAAATTCGGATGCAATTTCTGTGTTTCATCGTCAATAAGAAGGTCAATGGGATACAGTAAACCCGAAGTGAAGCATCGGAATCTAAAACTGGACTCACAGGAGAGGTTCAAATCATAGAATATTATAGTGTCACTCCTCTTGTATCTAAGTCGGTATTGTGACTTTTGTATTAAATTCGGATGCAATTTCTGTGTTTCATCGTCAATAAGAAGGTCCAAGGGATACAGTAAACCTGAAGTGAAGCATCGGAATCTAAAACTGGACTCACAGGACAGGTTCAAGTCATAGATAGTTAGAGTGTCAGTCCTCTTGTACTTAAGTCGGCATTGTGCCATTTGTATTAAATTCGGATGCAATTTCTGTGTTTCATCGTCAATAAGAAGGTCCAAGGGATACGGTAAACCTGAAGTGAAGCATCGGAATCTGAAACTGGACTCACAGGAGGGATTCAAATCATAGAAAGTGAGAGTGTCAGTCCTCTTTTACTTAAGTCGGCATTGTGCCTTTTGTCTTAAATTCCGATGCAATTTCTGTGTCTCATCGTTAATAAGAAGGTGCAAGGTATAGAGTGAACCTGAAGCGAAGCTTCGGAATCTAAAACTGGACCAACAGGGGAGGGTATCATTCCTCTTGTACTTAAGTCGAAATTGTGCCTTTTGTATTAAATTCGGATGCAATTTCTGTGTTTCATCGTCAATAAGAAGGCCCAAGGGATACAGTAAACCTGAAGTGAAGCATCGGAATCTGAAACTGGACTCACAGGAGGGATTCAAATCATAGAAAGTGAGAGTGTCAGTCCTCTTTTACTTAAGTCGGCATTGTGTCTCTTGTATTAAATTCCAATGCAATTTCTGTGTCTCATCGTCAATAAGAAGGTGCAAGGTTTACAGTAAACCAGAAGTGAAGCATCGGAATCTAAAACTGCACTCACAGGAGAGGTTCAAACCATAGAAGGTGAGGGTGTCAGTCCTCTTGTACTTAAGTCGGCATTGTGCCATGTGTATTAAATTCGGATGCAATTTCTGTGTTTCAACGTCAATAAGAAGGTCCAAGGAATACAGTAAACCTGAAGTGAAGCATCGGAATCTAGAACTGGACTCACGGGAGAGGTTCAAATCATAGAAAGTGAGAGTGTCAGTCCTCTTGTAATGAAGTCGGCATTTTGCCGTTTGTATTAAATTCGGATGCAATTTCTGTGTTTCATCGTCAATTAGAAGGTCCAAGGGATACAGTAAACCTGAAGTGAAGCATCGGAATCTAAAACTGGACTCACAGGGGAGGGTGTCAGTTCTCTTGTACTTAATTCGCCATATTGCCTCTTGTATTAAATTCGGATGCAATTTCTGTGTTTCATCGTCAATAAGAAGGTGCAAGGGATACAGTAAACCTGAAGTGAAGCATCGGAATCTAAAACTGGACTCACAGGAGGGGTTCAAATCATAGAAAGTGAGTGTGTCAGTCCTCCTGCACTTAAGTCGGCATTGTGCCCTTTGAATTTAATTCCGATGCAATTTCAGTGTTTCATCGTCAATAAGAAGGTGCACGGTATACAGTAAACCTGAAGTGAAGCATCGGAATCTGAAACTGGACTCACTGGAGAGGTTCAAACCATAGAAAGTGAGAGTGTCAGCCCTCTTGTACTTAAGTCGCCATTGTGCCTTTTGTATTAAATTCGGATGCAATTTCTGTGTTTCATCGTCAATAAGAAGGTCAATGGGATACAGTAAACCCGAAGTGAAGCATCGGAATCTAAAACTGGACTCACAGGAGAGGTTCAAATCATAGAATATTATAGTGTCACTCCTCTTGTATCTAAGTCGGTATTGTGACTTTTGTATTAAATTCGGATGCAATTTCTGTGTTTCATCGTCAATAAGAAGGTCCAAGGGATACAGTAAACCTGAAGTGAAGCATCGGAATCTAAAACTGGACTCACAGGACAGGTTCAAGTCATAGATAGTTAGAGTGTCAGTCCTCTTGTACTTAAGTCGGCATTGTGCCATTTGTATTAAATTCGGATGCAATTTCTGTGTTTCATCGTCAATAAGAAGGTCCAAGGGATACGGTAAACCTGAAGTGAAGTTCGGAATCCAAAACTGGACTCACAGAAGAGGTTCAAAACATAGAGAGTTATAGCATTAGCGTGTCAGTCCTCTTGTACTTAAGTCGGTATTGTGCCTTTTGTATAAAATTCCGATGCAATTTCTTTGTTTCATCGTCAATAAGAAGGTCCAAGCGATACAGTAAACCTGAAGTGAAGCATCGGAATCTAAAACTGGACTCACAGGAGAAGTTCAAATCGTAGAAAGTGAGAGTGTCACTACTCTTGTACTTAAGTCGGTATTGTGCTTTTTGTCTTAAATTCCGATGCAATTTCTGTGTCTCATCGTCAATAAGAAGTTGCAAGGTATACAGTAAACCTGAAGTGAAGCATCGGAATCCAAAACTGAACTCACAGGAGAGGTTCAAATCATAGAATGAGAGAGTGTCAGTCCTCTTGTACTTAAGTCGGCATTGTGCCATTTGTATTACACTCGGATGCAATTTCTGTGTTTCATCGTCAATAAGAAGGTCCATGGAATACAGTAAACCTGACGTGAGGCATCGGAATTTAAAACTGGACTCACAGGAGAGGTTCAAATCATAGAAAGTGAGAGTGTCAGTCCTCTTGTAATTAAGTCGGCATTATGCCATTTGTATATACTTCGGATTCAATTTCTGTGTTTCATCGTCAATAAGAAGGTCCAAGGGATACAGTAAACCTGAAGTGAAGCATCGGAATCTAAAACTGGACTCACAGGAGGGGTTCAAATCATAGAAAGTGAGTGTGTCAGTCCTCGTGTACTTAAGTCGGCATTGTGCCGTTTGAATTTAATACCGATGCAATCTCTGTGTTTCATCGTCAATAAGACGGTGCAAGGTATACAGTAAACCTGAAGTGAAGCATCGGAATCTAAAAGTAGACTCACAGGAGAGGTTCAAATCATAGAAAGTGAGAGTGTCAGTCCTCTTGTCCTTAAGTCGGCATTGTGCATTTTGGTTTGAATTCCGATGCAATATCTGTGTCCCATCGTCAATAAGAAGGTGCAAGGTATACAGTAAACGTGAAGTGAAGCATCGGAATCTAACACTGGACTCACAGGAGAGGTTCAAATCATAGAATGTGAGAGTGTCAGTCCTCTTGTACTTAAGTCGGCATTGTGCCTTTTGTCTTAAAATCCGATGTAATTTCTGTGTCTCATCGTCAATAAGATGGTGCAAGGTATACAGTGAACGTGAAGTGAAGCATCGGAAACTAAATCTGGACTTACAGGGGTGGGGGTCAGTCCTCTTGTACTTAAGTCGCCATTGTGCCTTTTGTATTAAATTCGGATGCAATTTCTGTGTTTCATCGTCAATAAGAAGGTCCAAGGGAAACAGTAAACCTGAAGTGAAGCATCGGAATCCAAAACTGGACTCACAGGAGAGGTTCAAATCGTAGAAAGTGAGAGTGTCAGTCCTCTAGTACTTAAGTCGGCATTGTACCATTTTTATTAAATTCGGGAGCAATTTCTGCGTTTCATCGTCAATAAGAAGGTCCAAGGGATACAGTAATCCTGAAGTGAAGCATCGGAATCTAAAACTGGACTCACAGGAGCGGTTCAAATCATAGAAAGTTAGAGTGTCACTCCTCTTCTACTTAAGTAGGTATTGTGCCTTTTGTATTAAATTCCGATGCAATTTCTGTGTTTCATCGTCAATCAGAAGGTCCAAGGGATACAGTAAACCTGTAGTGAAGCTTCGGAATCTGAAAATGGACTCACAGGAGAGGTTCAAATCATAGAATGTGAGAGTGTCAGTCCTCTTGTACTTAAGTCGGCATTGTGCCTTTTGAATTTAATTCCGATGCAATTTCTGTGTTTCATCGTCAATAAGAAGGACCAATGAATACAGTAAACCTGAAGTGAAGCATCGGAATCTAAAACTGGACTCACAGGAGAGGTTCAAATCATAGAAAGTGAGAGTGTCAGTCCTCTTGTCCTTAAGTCGGCATTGTGCCTTTTGGTATAAATTCCGATGCAATTTCTGTGTCTCATCGTCAATAAGAAGGTGCAAGGTATACAGTAAACCTGAAGTGATGCATCGGAATCTAAAACTGGACTCACAAAAGAGGTTCAAATCACAGTTTGTGAGAGAGTCAGTCCTCTTGTACTTAAGTCGGCATTGTGCCCTTTGTCTTAAATTCCGATGCAATTTCTGTGTCTCATCGTTAATAAGAAGGTGCAAGGTATACAGTGAACCTAAAGTGAAGCTTCGGAATCTAAAACTGGACCCACAGGGGAGGGTATCAGTCCTCTTGTACTTAAGTCGCCATTGTGCCTTTTGTATTAAATTCGGATGCAATTTCTGTGTTTCATCGTCAATAAGAAGGACCATGAGATACAGAAAACCTGAAGTGAGCATCGGAATCTGAAACTGGACTCACAGGAGGGATTCAAATCATAAAAAGTGAGAGTGTCAGTCCTCTTTTACTTAAGTCGGCATTGTGCCTTTTGCATTAAATTCCGATGCAATTTCTGTGTCTCATCGTCAATAAGAAGGTGCACGGTATACAGTAAACCAGAAGTGAAGCATCGGAATCTAAAACTGGACTCACAGGAGAGGTTCAAATCATAGAAGGTGAGAGTGTCAGTCCTCTTTTACTTAAGACGGCATTGTGCCATTTGTATTAAATTCGGATGCAATTTCTGTGTTTCATCGTCAATACGATGGTCCAGTGGATGCAGAAAGCCTGAAGCTATGCGTCGGAATCTAAAACTGGACTAACAGGAGAGGTTCATATCATAGAAAGTTAGAGTGTCAGTCCCCTTGTAATTAAGTCGGCATTATGCCATTTGCATTAAATTCGGATGCAATTTCTGTGTTTCATCGCCAATAAGAAGGTGCAAGGTATACAGTAAACCTGAAGTGAAGCATCGGAATCTAAAACTGGACTCACAGGAGAAGTTCAAATCATAGAAAGTTAGAGACTCACTTCTGTTGTACTCGAGTCGGTATTGTGCTTTTGTATCAGATTCGGATGCAATTTCTGTGTTTCTTCGTCATTAAGAAGGTGCAAGGTATACAGTAAACCTGAAGTGAAGCATCGGAATCTAAAACTGGACTCACAGGTGAGGTTCAAATCATAGAATGTGAGAGTGTCAGTCCTCTTGTACTTAAGTCGGCATTGTGCCTTTTGTTTTAAATTCCGATGCAATTTCTGTGTCTCATCGTCAATAAGAAGGTGCAAGGTATACAGTAAACCTGAAGTGAAGCATCGGAATCTAAAACTGGACTCACAGGAGAGGTTCAAATCATAGAATGTGAGAGTGTCAGTCCTCTTGTACTTAAGTCGGCATTGTACCTTTTGAATTTAATTCCAATGCAATTTCTGTGTTTCATCGTCAATAAGAAGGACCAAGGAATACAGTAAACCTGAAGTGAAGCATCGGAATCTAAAACTGGACTCACAGGAGAGGTTCAAATCATAGAAAGTGAGAGTGTCAGTCCTCTTGTCCTTAAGTCGGCATTGTGCCTTTTGGCTTAAATTCCGATGCAATTTCTGTGTCTCATCGTCAATAAGAAGGTGCTAGGTATACAGTAAACCTGAAGTGATGCATCGGAATCTAAAACTGGACTCACAGGAGAGGTTCAAATCATAGTTTGTGTGAGTGTCAGTCCTCTTGTACTGAAGTCGGCATTGTGCCTTTTGTCTTAAATTCCGATGGAATTTCTGTGTCTCATCGTTAATAAGAAGGTGCAAGGTATACAGTGAACCTGAAGTGAAGCTTCGGAATCTAAAACTGGACCCACAGGGGAGGGTATCAGTCCTCTTGTACTTAAGTCGCCATTGTGCCTTTTGTATTAAATTCGGATGCAATTTCTGTGTTTCATCGTCAATAAGAAGGACCATGGGATACAGAAAACCTGAAGTGAGCATCGGAATCTGAAACTGGACTCACAGGAGGGATTCAAATCATAGAAAGTGAGAGTGTCAGTCCTCTTTTACTTAAGTCGGCATTGTACCTTTTGCACTAAATTCCGATGCAATTTCTGCGTCTCATCGTCAATAAGAAGGTGCAAGGAATACTGTAAACCAGAAGTGAAGCATCGGAATCTAAAACTGGACTCACAGGAGAGGTTCAACTCATAGAAGGTGAGAGTGTCAGTCCTCTTTTACTTAAGACGGCATTGTGCCATTTGTATTAAATTCGGATGCAATTTCTGTGTTTCATCGTCAATAAGATGGTCCAATGGATGCAGAAAGCCTGAAGCGATGCGTCAGAATCTAAAACTGGACTAACAGGAGAGGTTCAAATCATAGAAAATTAGAGTGTCAGTCCCCTTGTAATTAAGTCGGCATTATGCCATTTGCATTAAATTCGGATGCAATTTCTGTGTTTCATCGTCAATAAGAAGGTGCAAGGTATACAGTAAACCTGAAGTGAAGCATCGGAATCTAAAACTGGACTCACAGGAGAAGTTCAAATCATAGAAAGTTAGAGACTCACTTCTGTTGTACTCAAGTCGGTATTGTGCTTTTGTATCAAATTCGGATGCAATTTCTGTGTTTCTTCGTCATTAAGAAGGTGCAAGGTATACAGTAAACCTGAAGTGAAGCATCGGAATCTAAAACTGGACTCACAGGAGAGGTTCAAATCATACAAAGTTAGAATGTCAGTCCTCTTGAACATAAGAAGGCATTGTGCCTTTTGTATTAAATTCGGATGCAATTGCTGTGTTTCATCGTCAATAAGAAGGTGCAAGATATACAGTAAACCTGATGTGAAGCATCGGAATCTAAAACTGGACTCACAGGAGAGGTTCAAATCGTAGAAAGTGAGAGTGTCAGTCCTCTAGTACTTAAGTCGGCATTGTACCATTTGTATTAAATTCGGATGCAATTTCTGTGTTTCATCGTCAATAAGAAGGTCCAAGGGATACAGTAAACCTGAAGTGAAGCATCGAAATCTAAAACTGGACTCACAGGAGAGGTTCAAATCATAGAAAGTTAGAGTGTCACTCCTCTTCTACTTAAGTCGGTATTGTGCCTTTTGTATTAAATTCCGATGCAATTTCTGTGTTTCATCGTCAATAAGAAGGTCCAAGGGATACAGTAAACCTGAAGTGAAGCTTCGGAATCTAAAACTGGACTCACAGGAGAGGTTCAAATCATAGAATGTGAGAGTGTCAGTCCTCTTATATTTAAGTCGGCATTGTGCCTTTTGAATTTAAATCCGATGCAATTTCTGTGTTTCATCGTCAATAAGAAGGACCAAGGAATACAGTAAACCTGAAGTGAAGCATCGGAATCTAATACTGGACTCACAGGAGAGGTTCAAATCATAGAAAGTGAGAGTGTCAGTCCTCTTGTCCTTAAGTCGGCATTGTGCCTTTTGGCTTAAATTCTGATGCAATTTCTGTGTCTCATAGTCAATAAGACGGTGCAAGGTATACAGTAAACCTGAAGTGATGCATCGGAATCTAAAACTGGACTCACAGGAGAGGTTCAAATCATAGTTTGTGAGAGTGTCTGTCCTCTTGTACTTAAGTCGGCATTGTGCCTTTTGTCTTAAATTCGGATGCAATTTCTGTGTTTCAACGTCAATAAGAAGGTCCAAGGAATACAGTAAACCTGAAGTGATGCATCGGAATCTAGAACTGGACTCATGGGAGAGGTTCAAATCACAGAAAGTGAGAGTGTCAGTCCTCTTGTAATGAAGTCGGCATTTTGCCGTTTGTATTAAATTTGGATGCAATTTCTGTGTTTCATCGTCAATTAGAAGGTCCAAGGGATACAGTAAACCTGAAGTGAAGCATCGGAATCTAAAACTGGACTCACAGGGGAGGGTGTCAGTCCTCTTGTACTTAATTCGCCATATTGCCTCTTGTATTAAATTCGGATGCAATTTCTGTGTTTCATCGTCAATAAGAAGGTGCAAGGGATACAGTAAACCTGAAGTGAAGCATCGGAATCTAAAACTGGACTCACAGGGGGGGTTCAAATCATAGAAAGTGAGTGTGTCAGTCCTCCTGTACTTCAGTCGGCATTGTGCCCTTTGAATTTAATTCCGATGCAATTTCAGTGTTTCACCGTCAATAACAAGGTGCACGGTATACAGTAAACCTGAAGTGAAGCATCGGAATCTGAAACTGGACTCACTGGAGAGGTTCTAATCATAGAAATTGAGAGTGTCAGCCCTCTTGTACTTAAGTCGGCATTGTGCCATTTGTATTAAATTCGGATGCAATTTCTATGTTCCATCGTCAATAAGAAGGTCCAAGGAATGCAGTAAACCTGAAGTGAAGCATCGGAATCTAAAACTGGACTCACAGCAGAGGTTCAAATCATAGAAAGTTATAGTGTCACTCCTCTTGTATCTAAGTCGGTATTGTGACTTTTGTATTAAATTCGGATGCAATTTCTGTGTCTCATCGTCAATAAGAAGGTCCAAGGGATACAGTAAACATGAAGTGAAGCATCGGAATCTAAAACTGGACTCACAGGACAGGTTCAAGTCATAGATAGTTAGAGCGTCAGTCCTCTTGTACTTAAGTCGGCATTGTGCCATTTGTATTAAATTCGGATGCAATTTCTGTGTTTCATCGTCAATAAGAAGGTCCAAGGGATACGGTAAACCTGAAGTGAAGTATCGGAATCCAAAACTGGACTCACAGAAGAGGTTCAAAACATAGAGAGTTAGAGCGTTAGCGTGTCAGTCCTCTTGTACTTAAGTCGGTATTGTGCCTTTTGTATTAAATTCCGATGCAATTTCTTTGTTTCATCGTCAATAAGAAGGTCCAAGCGATACAGTAAACCTGAAGTGAAGCATCGGAATCTAAAACTGGACTCACAGGAGAAGTTCAAATCGTAGAAAGTGAGAGTGTCACACCTCTTGTACTTAAGTCGGTATTGTGCCTTTTGTCTTAAATTCCGATGCAATTTCTGTGTCTCATCGTCAATAAGAAGGTGCAAGGTATACAGTAAACCTGAAGTGAAGCATCGGAATCCAAAACTGGACTCACAGGAGAGGTTCAAATCATAGAATGAGAGAGTGTCAGTCCTCTTGTACCTAAGTCGGCGTTGTGCCATTTGTATTACACTCGGATGCAATTTTTGTGTTTCATCGTCAATAAGAAGGTCCAAGGAATACAGTAAACCTGACGTGAGGCATCAGAATCTAAAACTAAACTCACAGGAGAGGTTCAAATCATAGAAAGTGAGAGTGTCAGTCCTCTTGTAATTAAGCCGGCATTATGCCATTTGTATATACTTCGGATTCAATTTCTGTGTTTCATCGTCAATAAGAAGGTCCAAGGGATACAGTAAGCCTGAAGTGAAGCATCGGAATCTAAAACTGGACTCACAGGAGGGGTTCAAATCATAGAAAGTGAGTGTGTCAGTCCTCCTGTACTTAAGTCGGCATTGTGCCTTTTGAATTTAATACCGATGCAATCTCTGTGTTTCATCGTCAATAAGACGGTGCAAGGTATACAGTAAACCTGAAGTGAAGCATCGGAATCTAAAACTGGACTCACAGGAGAGGTTCAAATCATAGAAAGTGAGAGTGTCAGTCCTCTTGTCCTTAAGTCGGCATTGTGCATTTTGGTTTGAATTCCGATGCAATATCTGTGTCACATCGTCAATAAGAAGGTGCAAGGTATACAGTAAATGTGAAGAGAAGCATCGGAATCTAACACTGGACTCACAGGAGAGGTTCAAATCATAGAATGTGAGAGTGTCAGTCCTCTTGTACTTAAGTCGGCATTGTGCCTTTTGTCTTAAATTCCGATGTAATTTCTGTGTCTCATCGTCAATAAGAAGGTGCAAGGTATACAGTGAACGTGAAGTGAAGCATCGGAAACTAAAACTGGACTCACAGGGATGGGGGTCAGTCCTGATGTACTTAAGTCGCCATTGTGCCTTTTGTATTAAATTCGGATGCAATTTCTGTGTTTCATCGTCAATAAGAAGGTCCATGGGATACAGTAAACCTGAAGTGAAGCATCGGAATCCAAAACTGGACTCACAGGAGAGGTTCAAATCGTAGAAAGTGAGAGTGTCAGTCCTCTAGTACTTAAGTCGGCATTGTACCATTTTTATTAAATTCGGGAGCAATTTCTGCGTTTCATCGTCAATAAGAAGGTCCAAGGGATACAGTAAACCTGAAGTGAAGCATCGGAATCTAAAACTGGACTCACAGGAGCGGTTCAAATCATAGAAAGTTAGAGTGTCACTCCTCTTCTACTTAAGTCGGTATTGTGCCTTTTGTATTAAATTCCGATGCAATTTCTGTGTTTCTTCGTCAATAAGAAGGTCCAAGGGATACAGTAAACCTGAAGTGAAGCTTCGGAATCTAAAACTGGACTCACAGGAGAGGTTCAAATCATAGAATGTGAGAGTGTCAGTCCTCTTGTACTTAAGTCGGCATTGTGCCTTTTGAATTTAATTCCGATGCAATTTCTGTGTTTCATCGTCAATAAGAAGGACCAAGGAATACAGTAAACCTGAAGTGAAGCATCGGAATCTAAAACTGGACTCACAGGAGAGGTTCAAATCATAGAAAGTGAGAGTGTCAGTCCTCTTGTCCTTAAGTCGGCATTGTGCCTTTTGGGTTAAATTCCGATGCAATTTCTGTGTCTCATCGTCAATAAGAAGATGCAAGGTATACAGTAAACCTGAAGTGATGCATCGGAATCTAAAACTGGACTCACAGGAGAAGTTCAAATCATAGTTTGTGAGAGTGTCAGTCCTCTTGTACTTAAGTCGGCATTGTGCCTTTTGTCTTAAATTCCGATGCAATTTCTGTGTCTCATCGTTAATAAGAAGGTGCATGGTATACAGTGAACCTGAAGTGAAGCTTCGGAATCTAAAACTGGACCCACAGGGGAGGGTACCAGTCCTCTTGTACTTAAGTCGCCATTGTGCCTTTTGTATTAAATTCGGATGCAATTTCTGTGTTTCATCGTCAATAAGAAGGACCATGGGATACAGAAAACCTTAAGTGAGCATCGGAATCTGAAACTGGACTCACAGGAGGGATTCAAATCATAGAAAGTGAGAGTGTCAGTCCTCTTTTACTTAAGTTGGCATTGTGCCTTTTGCATTAAATTCCGATGAAATTTCTGTGTCTCGTCGTCAATAAGATGGTGCAAGGTATACAGTAAACCAGAAGTGAAGCATCGGAATCTAAAACTGGACTCACAGGAGAGGTTCAACTCATAGAAGGTGAGAGTGTCAGTCCTCTTTTAATTAAGACGGCATTGTGCCATTTGTATTAAATTCGGATGCAATTTCTGTGTTTCATCGTCAATAAGATGGTCCAATGGATGCAGAAAGCCTGAAGCGATGCGTCGGAATCTAAAACTGGACTAACAGGAGAGGTTCAAATCATAGAAAGTTAGAGTGGCAGTCCTCTTGTAATTAAGTCGGCATTATGCCATTTGCATTAAATTCGGATGCAATTTCTGTGTTTCATCGTCAATAAGAAGGTCCAAGGGATACAGTAAACCGGAAGTCAAGCATCGGAATCCTAAACAGGACTCACAGGAGAGGTTCAAATCATAGATAGTTAGAGCGTTAGAGTGTCAGTCCTCTTGTACGTATGTCGGAATTGTGCCTTTTGTATTAAATTCGGACGCAATTTCTGTGTTTCATCGTCAATATGAAGGTGCAAGGTATACAGTAAACCTGAAGTGAAGCATCGGAATCTAAAACTGGACTCACAGGAGAGGTTCAAATCATAGAAAGTAAGAGTGTCAGTCCTCTAGTACTTAAGTCGGCATTGTGCCATTTGTATTAAATTCGGATGCAATTTCTGTGTTTCATCGTCAATAAGAAGGTCCAAGGAATACAGTAAACCTGAAGTGAAGCATCGGAATCCTAAACTGGACTCACAGAAGAGGTTCAAAACATAGAGAGTTAGAGCGTTAGCGTGTCAGTCCTCTTGTACTTAAGTCGGTATTGTGCCTTTTGTATTATATTCCGATGCAATTTCTTTGTTTCATCGTCAATAGGAAGGTCCAAGCGATACAGTAAACCTGAAGCGAAGCATCGGAATCTAAAACTGGACTCACAGGTGAGGTTCAAATCATAGAAAGTGAGAGTGTCAGTCCTCTTGTACTTAAGTCGGCATTGTGCCTTTTGTATTAAATTCCGATGCAATTTCTGTGTCTCATCGTCAATAAGAAGGTGCAAGGTATACAGTAAACCTGAAGTGAAGTATCGGAATCTAAAACTGGACTCACTGGAGAGGTTCAAATCAAAGAAAGTGAGTGTGTCAGTCCTCTTGTACTTAAGTCGGCATTGTGCCTTTTGTATTAAATTCGGATGCAATTTCTGTGTTTCATCGTCAATATGAAGGTGCAAGGTATACAGTAAACCTGAAGTGAAGCATCGGAATCTAAAACTGGACTCACAGGAGAGGTTCAAATCATAGAAAGTAAGAGTGTCAGTCCTCTAGTACTTAAGTCGACATTGTGCCATTTGTATTAAATTCGGATGCAATTTCTGTGTTTCATCGTCAATAAGAAGGTCCAAGGGATACAGTAAACCTGAAGTGAAGCATCGGAATCCTAAACTGGACTCACAGGAGAGGTTCAAATCATAGAGGGTTAGAGCGTTAGAGTGTCAGTCCTCTTTCACTTAAGTCGGCATTGTGCCTTTTGTATTAAATTCGCATGCAATTTCTGCGTTCCATCGTCATTATGAAGGTGCAAGGTATACAGTAAAACTGAAGTGAAGCATCGCAATCAAAAACTGGACTCACAGGAGAGGTTCAAATCATAGGAAGTGAGAGTGTCAATCCTCTAGTACTTAAGTCGGCATTGTGCCATTTGTATTAACTTCGGATGCAATTTCTGTGTTTCATCGTCAATAAGAAGGTCCAAGGTATACAGTAAACCTGAAGTGAAGCATTGGATTCTAAAACTGGACTCACAGGAGAGGTTCAAATCATAGAATGTTAGAGTGTCAGTCCTCTTGTACTTAAGTCTGCATTGTGCCTTTTGAATTTAATTCCGATGCAATTTCTGAGTTCCATCGTCAATAAGAAGGTGCATGGTATACAGTAAACATGAAGTGAAGCATCGGAATCTAAAACTGGGCTCACAGGAGAGGTTCAGATCATAGAAAGTGAGAAGGTCAGTCCACTTGTACCTAAGTCGGTATTGTGCCATTTGTATTAAATTGGGAAGCAATTTCTGTGTTTCATCTTCAATAAAAAGGTCCAAGGGATACAGTAAACCTGAAGTGAAGCATCGGAATCTAAAACTGGACCCACAGGAGAGGTTCAAATCATAGATAGTTAGAGTCTCAGTCCTCTTGTACTTAAGTCGGCATTGTGCCGTTTGTATTAAATTCGGATGCAATTTCTGTGTCTCATCGTCAATACGAAGGTCCAAGAGATACGGTAAACCTGAAGTGAAGCATCGGAATCCAAAACTGGACTCACAGAAGAGGTTCAAAACATAGAGAGTTAGAGCGTTAGCGTGTCAGTCCTCTTGTACTTAAGTCGGTATTGTGCCTTTTGTATTAAATTCCGATGCAATTTCTTTGTTTCATCGTCAATAAGAAGGTCCAAGGGATACAGTAAACCTGAAGTGAAGCATCGGAATCTAAAACTGGGCTCACAGGAGAGGTTCAGATCATAGAAAGTGAGAGTGTCAGTCCACTTGTACCTAAGTCGGTATTGTGCCATTTGTATTAAATTGGGAAGCAATTTCTGTGTTTCATCTTCAATAAGAAGGTCCAAGGGATACAGTAAACCTGAAGTGAAGCATCGGAATCTAAAACTGGACTCACAGGAGAAGTTCAAATCGTAGAAAGTGAGAGTGTCACTCCTCTTGTACTTAAGTCGGTATTGTGCCTTTTGTCTTAAATTCCGATGCAATTTCTGTGTCTCATCGTCAATATGAAGGTGCAAGGTATACAGTAAACCTGAAGTGAAGCATCGGAATCCAAAACTGGACTCACAGGAGAGGTTCAAATCATAGAATGAGAGAGTGTCAGTCCTCTTGTACTTAAGTCGGCATTGTGCCATTTGTATTACACTCGGATGCAATCTCTGTGTTTCATCGTCAATAAGAAGGTCCAAGGAATACAGTAAACCTGACGTGAAGCATCGGAATCTAAAACTGGTCTCACAGGAGAGGTTCAAATCATAGAAAGTGAGAGTGTCAGTCCTCTTGTAATTAAGTCGGCATTATGCCATTTGTATATACTTCGGATTCAATTTCTGTGTTTCATCGTCAATAAGAAGGTCCAAGGGATACAGTAAACCTGAAGTGAAGCATCGGAATCTAAAACTGGACTCAAAGGAGGGGTTCAAATCATAGAAAGTGAGAGTGTCAGTCCTCTTGCACTTAAGACGCCATTGTGCCATTTGTATTAAATTCGGATGCAATTTCTGTGTTTCATCGTCAATAAGAAGGTCCAATGGATACAGAAAACCTGTAGTGAAGCATCGGAATCTAATACTGGACTTACAGGAGGGGTTCAAATCATAGAAAGCGAGAGTGTCAGTCCTCTTGTACTTAAGACGGCATTGTGCCATTTGTATTAAATTCCGATGCAATTTCTGTGTCCCATCGTCAATAAGAAGGTGCAAGGTATACAGTAAATGTGAAGTGAAGCATCGGAATCTAACACTGGACTCACAGGAGAGGTTCAAATCATAGAATGTGAGAGTGTCAGTCCTCTTGTACTTAAGTCGGCATTGTGCCTTTTGTCTTAAATTCCGATGTAATTTCTGTGTCTCATCGTCAATTAGAAGGTGCAAGGTATACAGTGAACGTGAAGTGAAGCATCGGAAACTAAAACTGGACTCACAGGGGTGGGGGTCAGTCCTGATATACTTAAGTCGAAATTGTGCCTTTTGTATTAAATTCGGATGCAATTTCTGTGTTTCATCGTCAATAAGAAGGTCCAAGGGAAACAGTAAACCTGAAGTGAAACATCGGAATCCAAAACTGGACTCACAGGAGAGGTACAAATCGTAGAAAGTGAGAGTGTCAGTCCTCTAGTACTTAAGTCGGCATTGTACCATTTTTATTAAATTCGGGAGCAATTTCTGCGTTTCATCGTCAATAAGAAGGTCCAAGGGATACAGTAAACCTGAAGTGAAGCATCGGAATCTAAAACTGGACTCACAGGAGCGGTTCAAATCATAGAAAGTTGGAGTGTCACTCCTCTTCTACTTATGTCGGTATTGTGCCTTTTGTATTAAATTCCGATGCAATTTCTGTGTTTCATCGTCAATAAGAAGGTCCAAGGGATACAGTAAACCTGAAGTGAAGCATCGGAATCCTAAACTGGACTCACAGGAGAGGTTCAAATCATAGAGGGTTAGAGCGTTAGAGTGTCAGTCCTCTTTCACTTAAGTCGGCATTGTGCCTTTTGTATTAAATTCGCATGCAATTTCTGCGTTCCATCGTCATTATGAAGGTGCAAGGTATACAGTAAAACTGAAGTGAAGCATCGCAATCAAAAACTGGACTCACAGGAGAGGTTCAAATCATAGGAAGTGAGAGTGTCAATCCTCTAGTACTTAAGTCGGCATTGTGCCATTTGTATTAACTTCGGATGCAATTTCTGTGTTTCATCGTCAATAAGAAGGTCCAAGGTATACAGTAAACCTGAAGTGAAGCATTGGATTCTAAAACTGGACTCACAGGAGAGGTTCAAATCATAGAATGTTAGAGTGTCAGTCCTCTTGTACTTAAGTCTGCATTGTGCCTTTTGAATTTAATTCCGATGCAATTTCTGAGTTCCATCGTCAATAAGAAGGTGCATGGTATACAGTAAACATGAAGTGAAGCATCGGAATCTAAAACTGGGCTCACAGGAGAGGTTCAGATCATAGAAAGTGAGAAGGTCAGTCCACTTGTACCTAAGTCGGTATTGTGCCATTTGTATTAAATTGGGAAGCAATTTCTGTGTTTCATCTTCAATAAGAAGGTCCAAGGGATACAGTAAACCTGAAGTGAAGCATCGGAATCTAAAACTGGACCCACAGGAGAGGTTCAAATCATAGATAGTTAGAGTCTCAGTCCTCTTGTACTTAAGTCGGCATTGTGCCGTTTGTATTAAATTCGGATGCAATTTCTGTGTCTCATCGTCACTACGAAGGTCCAAGAGATACGGTAAACCTGAAGTGAAGCATCGGAATCCAAAACTGGACTCACAGAAGAGGTTCAAAACATAGAGAGTTAGAGCGTTAGCGTGTCAGTCCTCTTGTACTTAAGTCGGTATTGTGCCTTTTGTATTAAATTCCGATGCAATTTCTTTGTTTCATCGTCAATAAGAAGGTCCAAGGGATACAGTAAACCTGAAGTGAAACATCGGAATCTAAAACTGGGCTCACAGGAGAGGTTCAGATCATAGAAAGTGAGAGTGTCAGTCCACTTGTACCTAAGTCGGTATTGTGCCATTTGTATTAAATTGGGAAGCAATTTCTGTGTTTCATCTTCAATAAGAAGGTCCAAGGGATACAGTAAACCTGAAGTGAAGCATCGGAATCTAAAACTGGACTCACAGGAGAAGTTCAAATCGTAGAAAGTGAGAGTGTCACTCCTCTTGTACTTAAGTCGGTATTGTGCCTTTTGTCTTAAATTCCGATGCAATTTCTGTGTCTCATCGTCAATATGAAGGTGCAAGGTATACAGTAAACCTGAAGTGAAGCATCGGAATCCAAAACTGGACTCACAGGAGAGGTTCAAATCATAGAATGAGAGAGTGTCAGTCCTCTTGTACTTAAGTCGGCATTGTGCCATTTGTATTACACTCGGATGCAATTTCTGTGTTTCATCGTCAATAAGACGGTCCAAGGAATACAGTAAACCTGACGTGAAGCATCGGAATCTAAAACTGGTCTCACAGGAGAGGTTCAAATCATAGAAAGTGAGAGTATCAGTCCTCTTGTAATTAAGTCGGCATTATGCCATTTGTATATACTTCGGATTCAATTTCTGTGTTTCATCGTCAATAAGAAGGTCCAAGGGATACAGTAAACCTGAAGTGAAGCATCGGAATCTAAAACTGGACTCAAAGGAGGGGTTCAAATCATAGAAAGTGAGAGTGTCAGTCCTCTTGCACTTAAGACGCCATTGTGCCATTTGTATTAAATTCGGATGCAATTTCTGTGTTTCATCGTCAATAAGAAGGTCCAATGGATACAGAAAACCTGTAGTGAAGCATCGGAATCTAATACTGGACTTACAGGAGGGGTTCAAATCATAGAAAGCGAGAGTGTCAGTCCTCTTGTACTTAAGACGGCATTGTGCCATTTGTATTAAATTCCGATGCAATTTCTGTGTCCCATCGTCAATAAGAAGGTGCAAGGTATACAGTAAATGTGAAGTGAAGCATCGGAATCTAACACTGGACTCACAGGAGAGGTACAAATCGTAGAAAGTGAGAGTGTCAGTCCTCTAGTACTTAAGTCGGCATTGTACCATTTTTATTAAATTCGGGAGCAATTTCTGCGTTTCATCGTCAATAAGAAGGTCCAAGGGATACAGTAAACCTGAAGTGAAGCATCGGAATCTAAAACTGGACTCACAGGAGCGGTTCAAATCATAGAAAGTTAGAGTGTCACTCCTCTTCTACTTATGTCGGTATTGTGCCTTTTGTATTAAATTCCGATGCATTTTCTGTGTTTCATCGTCAATAAGAAGGTCCAAGGGATACAGTAAACCTGAAGTGAAGCTTCGGAATCTAAAACTGGACTCACAGGAGAGGTTCAAATCATAGAATGTGAGAGTGTCAGTCCTCTTGTACTTAAGTCGGCATTGTGCCTTTTGAATTTAATTCCGATGCAATTTCTGTGTTTCATCGTCAATAAGAAGGACCAAGGAATACAGTAAACCTGAAGTGAAGCATCGGAATCTAAAACTGGACTCACAGGAGAGGTTCAAATCATAGAAAGTGAGAGTGTCAGTCCTCTTGTCCTTAAGTCGGCATTGTGCCTTTTGGCTTAAATTCCGATGCAATTTCTGTGTCTCATCGTCAATAAGAAGGTGCAAGTTATACAGTAAACCTGAAGTGGTGCATCGGAATCTAAAACTGGACTCACAGGAGAGGTTCAAATCATAGTTTGTGAGAGTGTCAGTCCTCTTGTACTTAAGTCGGCATTGTGCCTTTTGTCTTAAATTCCGATGCAATTTCTGAGTCTAATCGTTAATAAGAAGGTGCAAGGTATACAGTGAACCTGAAGTGAAGCTTCGGAATCTAAAACTGGACCCACAGGGGAGGGTATCAGTCCTCTTGTACTTAAGTCGCCATTGTGCCTTTTGTATTAAATTCGGATGCAATTTCTGTGTTTCATCGTCAATAAGAAGGACCATGGGATACAGAAAACCTGAAGTGAGCATCGGAATCTGAAACTGGACTCACAGGAGGGATTCAAATCATAGAAAGTGAGAGTGTCAGTCCTCTTTTACTTAAGTCGGCATTGTGCCTTTTGCATTAAATTCCGATGCAATTTCTGTGTCTCATCGTCAATAAGAAGGTGCAAGGTATACAGTAAACCAGAAGTGAAGCATCGGAATCTAAAACTGGACTCACAGGAGAGGTTCAACTCATAGAAGGTGAGAGTGTCACTCCTCTTTTACTTAAGACGGCATTGTGCCGTTTGTATTAAATTCGGATGCAATTTCTGTGTTTCATCGTCAATAAGATGGTCCAATGGATGCAGAAAGCCTGAAGCGATGCGTCGGAATCTAAAACTGGACTAACAGGAGAGGTTCAAATCATAGAAAGGTAGAGTGTCAGTCCTCTTGTAATTAAGTCGGCATTATGCCATTTGCATTAAATTCGGATGCAATTTCTGTGTTTCATCGTCAATAAGAAGGTGCAAGGTATACAGTAAACCTGAAGTGAAGCATCGGAATCTAAAACTGGACTCACAGGAGAAGTTCAAATCATAGAAAGTTAGAGACTCACTTGTGTTGTACTCAAGTCGGTATTGTGCTTTTGTATCAAATTCTGATGCAATTTCTGTGTTTCTTCGTCATTAAGAAGGTGCAAGGTATACAGTAAACCTGAAGTGAAGCATCGGAATCCAAAACTGGACTCACAGAAGAGGTTCAAAACATAGAGAGTTAGAGCGTTAGCGTGTCAGTCCTCTTGTACTTAAGTCGGTATTGTGCCTTTTGTATTATATTCCGATGCAATTTCTTTGTTTCATCGTCAATAGGAAAGTCCAAGCGATACAGTAAACCTGAAGTGAAGCATCGGAATCTAAAACTGGACTCACAGGTGAGGTTCAAATCATAGAAAGTGAGAGTGTCAGTCCTCTTGTACTTAAGTCGGCATTGTGCCTTTTGTATTAAATTCCGATGCAATTTCTGTGTCTCATCGTCAATAAGAAGGTGCAAGGTATACAGTAAACCTGAAGTGAAGCATCGGAATCTAAAACTGGACTCACTGGAGAGGTTCAAATCATAGACAGTGAGTGTGTCAGTCCTCTTGTACTTAAGTCGGCATTGTGACATTTGTATTATATTTTGATGCAATTTCTGTGTTTCATCGTCAATAAGAAGGTCCAAGGGATACAATAAACCGGAAGTGAAGCATCGGAATCCTAAACTGGACTTACAGGAGAGGTTCAAATCATAGAGAGTTAGAGCGTTAGAGTGTCAGTCCTCTTGTACTTAAGTCGGCATTGTGCCTTTTGTATTAAATTCGGATGCAATTTCTGTGTTCCATCGTCATTATGAAGGTGCAAGGTATACAGTAAAACTGAAGTGAAGCATCGCAATCAAAAACTGGACTCACAGGAGAGGTTCAAATCATAGGAAGTGAGAGTGTCAATCCTCTAGTACTTAAGTCGGCATTGTGACATTTGTATTAACTTCGGATGCAATTTCTGTGTTTCATCGTCAATAAGAAGGTCCAAGGTATACAGTAAACCTGAAGTGAAGCATTGGATTCTAAAACAGGACTCACAGGAGAGGTTCAAATCATAGAATGTTAGAGTGTCAGTCCTCTTGTACTTAAGTCGGCATTGTGTCTTTTGAATTTAATTCCGATGCAATTTCTGAGTTCCATCGTCAATAAGAAGGTGCATGGTATACAGTAAACATGAAGTGAAGCATCGGAATCTAAAACTGGGCTCACAGGAGAGGTTCAGATCATAGAAAGTGAGAGTGTCAGTCCACTTGTACCTAAGTCGGTATTGTGCCATTTGTATTAAATTGGGAAGCAATTTCTGTGTTTCATCTTCAATAAGAAGGTCCAAGGGATACAGTAAACCTGAAGTGAAGCATCGGAATCTAAAACTGGACCCACAGGATAGGTTCAAATCATAGATAGTTAGAGTCTCAGTCCTCTTGTACTTAAGTCGGCATTGTGCCATTTGTATTAAATTCGGATGCAATTTCTGTGTCTCATCGTCAATAAGAAGGTCCAAGAGATACGGTAAACCTGAAGTGAAGCATCGGAATCCAAAACTGGACTCACAGAAGAGGTTCAAAACATAGAGAGTTAGAGCGTAAGCGTGTCAGTCCTCTTGTACTTAAGTCGGTATTGTGACTTTTGTAATAAATTCCGATGCAATTTCTTTGTTTCATCGTCAATAAGAAGGTCCAAGGGATACAGTAAACCTGAAGTGAAGCATTGGAATCTAAAACTGGGCTCACAGGAGAGGTTCAGATCATAGAAAGTGAGAGTGTCAGTCCACTTGTACCTAAGTCGGTATTGTGCCATTTGTATTAAATTGGGAAGCAATTTCTGTGTTTCATCTTCAATAAGAAGGTCCAAGGGATACAGTAAACCTGAAGTGAAGCATCGGAATCTAAAACTGGACTCACAGGAGAAGTTCAAATCGTAGAAAGTGAGAGTGTCACTCCTCTTGTACTTAAGTCGGTATTGTGCCTTTTGTCTTAAATTCCGATGCAATTTCTGTGTCTCATCGTCAATATGAAGGTGCAAGGTATACAGTAAACCTGAAGTGAAGCATCGGAATCCAAAACTGGACTCACAGGAGAGGTTCAAATCATAGAATGAGAGAGTGTCAGTCCTCTTGTACTTAAGTCGGCATTGTGCCATTTGTATTACACTCGGATGCAATTTCTGTGTTTCATCGTCAATAAGAAGGTCCAAGGAATACAGTAAACCTGACGTGAAGCATCGGAATCTAAAACTGGTCTCACAGGAGAGGTTCAAATCATAGAAAGTGAGAGTGTCAGTCCTCTTGTAATTAAGTCGGCATTATGCCATTTGTATATACTTCGGATTCAATTTCTGTGTTTCATCGTCAATAAGAAGGTCCAAGGGATACAGTAAACCTGAAGTGAAGCATCGGAATCTAAAACTGGACTCAAAGGAGGGGTTCAAATCATAGAAAGTGAGAGTGTCAGTCCTCTTGCACTTAAGACGCCATTGTGCCATTTGTATTAAATTCGGATGCAATTTCTGTGTTTCATCGTCAATAAGAAGGTCCAATGGATACAGAAAACCTGTAGTGAAGCATCGGAATCTAAAACTGGACTTACAGGAGGGGTTCAAATCATAGAAAGCGAGAGTGTCAGTCCTCTTGTACTTAAGACGGCATTGTGCCATTTGTATTAAATTCGGATGCAATTTCTGTGTCCCATCGTCAATAAGAAGGTGCAAGGTATACAGTAAATGTGAAGTGAAGCATCGGAATCTAACACTGGACTCACAGGAGAGGTTCAAATCATAGAATGTGAGAGTGTCCGTCCTCTTGTACTTAAGTCGGCATTGTGCCTTTTGTCTTAAATTCCGATGTAATTTCTGTGTCTCATCGTCAACAAGAAGGTGCAAGGTATACAGTGAACGTGAAGTGAAGCATCGGAAACTAAAACTGGACTCACAGGCGTGGGGGTCAGTCCTGATATACTTAAGTCGCCATTGTGCCTTTTGTATTAAATTCGGGAGCAATTTCTGCGTTTCATCGTCAATAAGAAGGTCCAAGGGATACAGTAAACCTGAAGTGAAGCATCGGAATCTAAAACTGGACTCACAGGAGAGGTTCAAATCATAGAATGTGAGAGTGTCAGTCCTCTTGTACTTAAGTCGGCATTGTGCCTTTTGAATTTAATTCCGATGCAATTTCTGTGTTTCATCGTCAATAAGAAGGTCCAAGGGATACAGTAAACCTGAAGTGAAGCTTCGGAATCTAAAACTGGACTCACAGGAGAGGTTCAAATCATAGAATGTGAGAGTGTCAGTCCTCTTGTACTTAAGTCGGCATTGTGCCTTTTGAATTTAATTCCGATGCAATTTCTGTGTTTCATCGTCAATAAGAAGGACCAAGGAATACAGTAAACCTGAAGTGAAGCATCGGAATCTAAAACTGGACTCACAGGAGAGGTTCAAATCATAGAAAGTGAGAGTGTCAGTCCTCTTGTCCTTAAGTCGGCATTGTGCCTTTTGGCTTAAATTCCGATGCAATTTCTGTGTCTCATCGTCAATAAGAAGGTGCAAGTTATACAGTAAACCTGAAGTGGTGCATCGGAATCTAAAACTGGACTCACAGGAGAGGTTCAAATCTTAGTTTGTGAGAGTGTCAGTCCTCTTGTACTTAAGTCGGCATTGTGCCTTTTGTCTTAAATTCCGATGCAATTTCTGTGTCTAATCGTTAATAAGAAGGTGCAAGGTATACAGTGAACCTGAAGTGAAGCTTCGGAATCTAAAACTGGACCCACAGGGGAGGGTATCAGTCCTCTTGTACTTAAGTCGCCATTGTGCCTTTTGTATTAAATTCGGATGCAATTTCTGTGTTTCATCGTCAATAAGAAGGACCATGGGATACAGAAAACCTGAAGTGAGCATCGGAATCTGAAACTGGACTCACAGGAGGGATCCAAATCATAGAAAGTGAGAGTGTCAGTCCTCTTTTACTTAAGTCGGCATTGTGCCTTTTGCATTAAATTCCGATGCAATTTCTGTGTCTCATCGTCAATAAGAAGGTGCAAGGTATACAGTAAACCAGAAGTGAAGCATCGGAATCTAAAACTGGACTCACAGGAGAGGTTCAACTCATAGAAGGTGAGAGTGTCAGTCCTCTTTTACTTAAGACGGCATTGTGCCATTTGTATTAAATTCGGATGCAATTTCTGTGTTTCATCGTCAATAAGATGGTGCAATGGATGCAGAAAGCCTGAAGCGATGCGTCGGAATCTAAAACTGGACTAACAGGAGAGGTTCAAATCATAGAAAGTTAGAGTGTCAGTCGTCTTGTAATTAAGTCGGCATTATGCCATTTGCATTAAATTCGGATGCAATTTCTGTGTTTCATCGTCAATAAGAAGGTGCAAGGTATACAGTAAACCTGAAGTGATGCATCGGAATCTAAAACTAGACTCACTGGAGAAGTTCAAATCATAGTAAGTTAGAGACTCACTTCTGTTGTACTCAAGTCGGTATTGTGCTTTTGTATCAAATTCGGATGCAATTTCTGTGTTTCTTCGTCATTAAGAAGGTGCAAGGTATACAGTAAACCTGAAGTGAAGCATTGGAATCTAAAACTGGACTCACAGGTGAGGTTCAAATCATAGAAAGTGAGAGTGTCAGTCCTCTTGTACTTAAGTCGGCATTGTGCCTTTTGTATTAAATTCCGATGCAATTTCTGTGTCTCATCGTCAATAAGAAAGTGCAAGGCATACAGTATACCTGAAGTGAAGCATCGGAATCTAAAACTGGACTCACTGAAGAGGTTCAAATCATAGAAGGTGAGAGTGTCAGTCCTCTTGTACTTAAGTCGGCATTGTGCCATTTCTATTAAATTTGGATGCAAATTCTGTGTTTCATCGTCAATAAGAAGGTCCAAGGAATACAGTAAACCGGAAGTGAAGCATCGGAATCCTAAACAGGACTCACAGGAGAGGTTCAAATCATAGATAGTTAGAGCGTTAGAGTGTCAGTCCTCTTGTACTTATGTCGGAATTGTGCCTTTTGTATTAAATTCGGACGCAATTTCTGTGTTTCATCGTCAATATGAAGGTGCAAGGTATACAGTAAACCTGAAGTGAAGCATCGGAATCTAAAACTGGACTCACAGGAGAGGTTCAAATCATAGAAAGTAAGAGTGTCAGTCCTCTAGTACTTCAGTCGGCATTGTGCCATTTGTATTAAATTCGGATGCAATTTCTGTGTTTCATCGTCAATAAGAAGGTCCAAGGGATACGGTAAACCTGAAGTGAAGCATCGGAATCCAAAACTGGACTCACAGAAGAGGTTCAAAACATAGAGAGTTAGAGCGTTAGCGTGTCAGTCCTCTTGTACTTAAGTCGGTATTGTGACTTTTGTATTATATTCCGATGCAATTTCTTTGTTTCATCGTCAATAGGAAGGTCCAAGCGATACAGTAAACCTGAAGTGAAGCATCGGAATCTAAAACTGGACTCACAGGAGAAGTTCAAATCGTAGGAAGTGAGAGTGTCACTCCTCTTGTACTTAAGTCGGTATTGTGCCTTTTGTCTTAAATTCCGATGCAATTTCTGTGTCTCATCGTCAATAAGAAGGTGCAAGGTATACAGTAAACCTGAAGTGAAATCGGAATCTAAAACTGGACTCACAGGAGAGGTTCAAATCATAGAATGAGAGAGTGTCTGTCCCCTTGTACTTAAATCGGCATTGTGCCATTTGTATTACACTCGGATGCAATTTCTGTGTTTCATCGTCAATAAGAAGGTCCAAGGAATACAGTAAACCTGACGTGAAGCATCGGAATCTAAAACTGGACTCACAGGAGAGGTTCAAATCATAGAAAGTGAGAGTGTCAGTCCTCTTGTACTTAAGTCGGCATTGTGCCATTTGTATTAAATTCGGATGCAATTTCTGTGTTTCATCGTCAATAAGAAGGTCCAAGGGATACAGTAAACCTGAAGTGAAGCATCGGAATCTGAAACTGGACTCACAGGAGAGGTTCAAATCATAGAAAGTGAGTGTGTCAGTCCTCTTGTACTTAAGTCGGCATTGTGCCTTTTGAATTTAATACCGATGCAATCTCTGAGTTTCATCGTCAATAAGACGGTGCAAGGTATACAGAAAACCAGAAGTGAAGCATCGGAATCTAAAACTGGACTCACAGGAGAAGTTCAAATCATAGAAAGTTAGAAACTCACTTCTCTTGTACTCAAGTCGGTATTGTGCTTTTGTATCAAATTCGGATGCAATTTCTGTGTTTCTTCGTCATTAAGAAGGTGCAAGGTATACAGTAAACCTGAAGTAAAGCATCGGAATCTAAAACTGGACTCACAGGTGAGGTTCAAATCATAGAAAGTGAGAGTGTCAGTCCTCTTGTACTTAAGTCGGCATTGTGCCTTTTGTATTAAATTCCGATGCAATTTCTGTGTCTCATCGTCAATAAGAAGGTGCAAGGTATACAGTAAACCTGAAGTGAAGCATCGGAATCTAAAACTGGACTAACTGGAGAGGTTCAAATCATAGATAGTGAGTGTGTCAGTCCTCTTGTACTTAAGTCGGCATTGTGACATTTGTATTAAATTTGGATGCAATTTCTGTGTTTCATCGTCAATAAGAAGGTCCAAGGGATACAGTAAACCGGAAGTGAAGCATCGGAATCCTAAACAGGACTCACAGGAGAGGTTCAAATCATAGATAGTTAGAGCGTTAGAGTGTCAGTCCTCTTGTACTTATGTCGGAATTGTGCCTTTTGTATTAAATTCGGACGCAATTTCTGTGTTTCATCGTCAATATGAAGGTGCAAGGTATACAGTAAACCTGAAGTGAAGCATCGGAATCTAAAACTGGACTCACAGGAGAGGTTCAAATCATAGAAAGTAAGAGTGTCAGTCCTCTAGTACTTCAGTCGGCATTGTGCCATTTGTATTAAATTCGGATGCAATTTCTGTGTTTCATCGTCAATAAGATGGTCCAAGGGATACGGTAAACCTGAAGTGAAGCATCGGAATCCAAAACT
This sequence comes from Schistocerca piceifrons, assembly GCF_021461385.2. Classification (NCBI taxonomy): domain Eukaryota; kingdom Metazoa; phylum Arthropoda; class Insecta; order Orthoptera; family Acrididae; genus Schistocerca; species Schistocerca piceifrons. Next base: position 45,055 of record NW_025727582.1, on the reverse strand, counting down.
GGACTCACAGAAGAGGTTCAAAACATAGAGAGTTAGAGCGTTAGCGTGTCAGTCCTCTTGTACTTAAGTCGGTATTGTGCCTTTTGTATTATATTCCGATGCAATTTCTTTGTTTCATCGTCAATAGGAAGGTCCAAGCGATACAGTAAACCTGAAGTGAAGCATCGGAATCTAAAACTGGACTCACAGGAGATGTTCAAATCGTAGAAAGTGAGAGTGTCACTCCTCTTGTACTTAAGTCGGTATTCTGCCTTTTGTCTTAAATTCCGATGCAATTTCTGTGTCTCATCGTCAATAAGAAGGTGCAAGGTATACAGTAAACCTGAAGTGAAATCGGAATCTAAAACTGGACTCACAGGAGAGGTTCAAATCATAGAATGAGAGAGTGTCAGTCCTCTTGTACTTAAATCAGCATTGTGCCATTTGTATTACACTCGGATGCAATTTCTGTGTTTCATCGTCAATAAGAAGGTCCAAGGAATACAGTAAACCTGACGTGAAGCATCTGAATCTAAAACTGGACTCACAGGAGAGGTTCAAATCATAGAAAGTGAGAGTGTCAGTCCTCTTGTACTTAAGTCGGCATTGTGCCATTTGTATTAAATTCGGATGCAATTTCTGTGTTTCATCGTCAATAAGAAGGTCCAAGGGATACAGTAAACCTGAAGTGAAGCATCGGAATCTGAAACTGGACTCACAGGAGAGGTTCAAATCATAGAAAGTGAGTGTGTCAGTCCTCTTGTACTTAAGTCGGCATTGTGCCTTTTGAATTTAATACCGATGCAATCTCTGAGTTTCATCGTCAATAAGACGGTGCAAGGTATACAGTAAACCAGAAGTGAAGCATCGGAATCTAAAACTGGACTCACAGGAGAAGTTCAAATCATAGAAAGTTAGAGACTCACTTCTCTTGTATTCAAGTCGGTATTGTGCTTTTGTATCAAATTCGGATGCAATTTCTGTGTTTCTTCGTCATTAAGAAGGTGCAAGGTACACAGTAAACCTGAAGTGAAGCATCGGAATCTAAAACTGGACTCACAGGTGAGGTTCAAATCATAGAAAGTGAGAGTGTCAGTCCTCTTGTACTTAAGTCGGCATTGTGCCTTTTGAATTTAATTCCGATGCAATTTCTGAGTTCCATCGTCAATAAGAAGGTGCATGGTATACAGTAAACGTGAAGTGAAGCATCGGAATCAAAAACTGGGCTCACAGGAGAGGTTCAGATCATAGAAAGTGAGAGTGTCAGTCCACTTGTACCTAAGTCGGTATTGTGCCATTTGTATTAAATTGGGAAGCAATTTCTGTGTTTCATCTTCAATAAGAAGGTTCAAGGGATACGGTAAACCTGAAGTGAAGCATCGGAATCCAAAACTGGAATCACAGAAGAGGTTCAAAACATAGAGAGTTAGAGCGTTAGCGTGTCAGTCCTCTTGTACTTAAGTCGGTATTGTGCCTTTTGTATTAAATTCCGATGCAATTTCTTTGTTTCATCGTCAATAAGAAGGTCCAAGCGATACAGTAAACCTGAAGTGAAGCATCGGAATGTAAAACTGGACTCACAGGAGAAGTTCAAATCGTAGAAAGTGAGAGTGTCACTCCTCTTTTACTTAAGTCGGTATTGTGCCTTTTGTCTTAAATTCCGATGCAATATCTATGTCTCATTGACAATAAGAGGGTGCAAGGTATACAGTAAAGCTGAAGTGAAGCATCGGAATTCAAAACTGGACTCACAGGAGAGGTTCAAATCATAGAATGAGAGAGTGTCAGTCCTCTTGTACTTAAATCGGCATTGTGCCATTTGTATTAAATTCGGATGCAATTTCTGTGTTTCATCGTCAATAAGAAGGTCCAAGGGATACAGTAAACCTGAAGTGAAGCATCGGAATCTAAAACTGGACTCACAGGAGAGGTTCAAATCATAGAAAGTGAGTGTGTCAGTCCTCTTGTACTTAAGTCGGCATTCTGCCTTTCGTATTAAATTCGGATGCAAGTTCTGTGTTTCATCGTCAATATGAAGGTGCAAGGTATACAGTAAACCTGAAGTGAAGCATCGGAATCTAAAACTGGACTCACAGGAGAGGTTCAAATCATAGAAAGTGAGAGTGGCAATCCTCTAGTACTTAAGTCGGCATTGTGCCATTTGTATTAACTTCGGATGCAATTTCTGTGTTTCATCGTCAATAAGAAGGTCCAAGGAATACAGTAAACCTGACGTGAAGCATCGGAATCTAAAACTGGACTCACAGGAGAAGTTCAAATCGTAGAAATTGAGAGTGTCACTCCTCTTGTACTTAAGTCGGCATTGTGCCTTTTGAATTTAATACCGATGCAATCTCTGTGTGTCATCGTCAATAAGACGGTGCAAGGTATACAGTAAACCTGAAGTGAAGCATCGGAATCTAAAACTGGACTCACAGGAGAAGTTCAAATCATAGAAACTTAGAGACTCACTTCTCTTGTACTCACGTCGGTATTGTGTTTTTGTATCAAATTCGGATGCAATTTCTGTGTTTCTTCGTCATTAAGAAGGTGCAAGGTATACAGTAAACCTGAAGTGAAGCATCGGAATCTAAAACTGGACTCACTGGAGAGGTTCAAATCATAGAAAGTGAGTGTGTCAGTCCTCTTGTACTTAAGTCGGCATTGTGCAATTTCTATTAAATTTGGATGCAATTTCTGTGTTTCATCGTCAATAAGAAGGTCCAAGGGATCCAGTAAACCGGAAGTGAAGCAACGGAATCCTAAACTGGACTCACAGGAGAGGTTCAAGTCATAGAGAGTTAGAGCGTTAGAGTGTCAGTCCTCTTGTACTTAAGTCGGCATTGTGCCTTTTGTATTAAATTCGGATGCAAGTTCTGTGTTTCATCGTCAATATGAAGGTGCAACTCACAGGTGGACTCACAGGTGAGGTTCAAATCATAGAAAGTGAGAGTGTCAGTCCTCTTGTACTTAAGTCGGCATTGTGCCTTTTGAATTAAATTCCGATGCAATTTCTGTGTCTCATCGTCAATAAGAAGGTGCAAGGTATACAGTAAACCTGAAGTGAAGCATCGGAATCTAAAACTGGTCTCACTGGAGAGGTTCAAATCATAGAAAGTGAGAGTGTCAGTCCACTTGTACCTAAGTCGGTATTGTGCCATTTGTATTGAATTGGGATGCAATTTCTGTGTTTCATCTTCAATAAGAAGGTCCAAGGGATACAGTAAACCTGAAGTGAAGCATCGGAATCTAAAACTGGATCCAAAGGAGCGGTTCAAATCATCGAGAGTTAGAGTGTCAGTCCTCTTGTACTTAAGTCGGCATTGTGCCATTTGTATTAAATTCGGATGCACTTTCTGTGTCTCATCGTCAATAAGAAGGTGCAAGGAATACAGTAAACCTGAAGTGAAGCATCGGAATTCAAAACTGGACTCACAGGAGAGGTTCAAATCATAGAATGAGAGAGTGTCAGTCCTCTTGTACTTAAATCGTCATTGTGCCATTTGTATTACACTCGGATGCAATTTCTGTGTTTCATCGTCAATAAGAAGGTCCAAGGAATACAGTAAACCTGACGTGAAGCATCGGAATCTAAAACTGGACTCACAGGAGAGGTTCAAATCATAGAAAGTGAGTGTGTCAGTCCTCTTGTACTTAAGTCGGCATTGTGCCATTTGTATTAAATTCGGATGCAATTTCTTTGTTTCATCGTCAATAAGAAGGTCCAAGCGATACAGTAAACCTGAAGTGAAGCATCGGAATCTAAAACTGGACTCACAGGAGAAGTTCAAATCGTAGAAATTGAGAGTGTCACTCCTCTTGTACTTAAGTCGGCATTGTGCCTTTTGAATTTAATACCGATGCAATCTCTGTGTGTCATCGTCAATAAGACGGTGCAAGGTATACAGTAAACCTGAAGTGAAGCATCGGAATCTAAAACTGGACTCACAGGAGAAGTTCAAATCATAGAAACTTAGAGACTCACTTCTCTTGTACTCACGTCGGTATTGTGTTTTTGTATCAAATTCGGATGCAATTTCTGTGTTTCTTCGTCATTAAGAAGGTGCAAGGTATACAGTAAACCTGAAGTGAAGCATCGGAATCTAAAACTGGACTCACAGGTGAGGTTCAAATCATAGAAAGTGAGAGTGTCAGTCCTCTTGTACTTAAGTCGGCATTGTGCCTTTTGAATTAAATTCCGATGCAATTTCTGTATCTCATCGTCAATAAGAAGGTGCAAGGTATACAGTAAACCTGAAGTGAAGCATCGGAATCTAAAACTGGACTCACTGGAGAGGTTCAAATCATAGAAAGTGAGTGTGTCAGTCCTCTTGTACTTAAGTCGGCATTGTGCAATTTCTATTAAATTTGGATGCAATTTCTGTGTTTCATCGTCAATAAGAAGGTCCAAGGGATCCAGTAAACCGGAAGTGAAGCAACGGAATCCTAAACTGGACTCACAGGAGAAGTTCAAATCATAGAGAGTTAGAGCGTTAGAGTGTCAGTCCTCTTGTACCTAAGTCGGCATTGTGCCTTTTGTATTAAATTCGGATGCAAGTTCTGTGTTTCATCGTCAATATGAAGGTGCAACTCACAGGTGGACTCACAGGTGAGGTTCAAATCATAGAAAGTGAGAGTGTCAGTCCTCTTGTACTTAAGTCGGCATTGTGCCTTTTGAATTAAATTCCGATGCAATTTCTGTTTCTCATCGTCACTAAGACGGTGCAAGGTATACAGTAAACCTGAAGTGAAGCATCGGAATCTAAAACTGGACTCACAGGAGAGGTTCAAATCATAGAAAGTAAGAGTGTCAGTCCTCTAGTACTTAAGTCGACATTGTGCCATTTGTATTAAATTCGGATTCAATTTCTGTGTTTCATCGTCAACAAGAAGGTCCAAGGGATACAGTAAACCTGAAGTGAAGCATCGTAATCCTAAACTGGACTCACAGGAGAGGTTCAAATCATAGAGGGTTAGAGCGTTAGAGTGTCAGTCCTCTTGTACTTAAGTTGGCATTGTGCCTTTTGTATTAAATTCGGATGCAATTTCTGTGTTTCATCGTCAATAAGAAGGTGCAAGGTATACAGTAAAACTGAAGTGAAGCATCGCAATCAAAAACTGGACTCACAGGAGAGGTTCAAATCATAGAAAGTGAGAGTGTCAATCCTCTAGTACTTAAGTCGGCATTGTGCCATTTGGTATAACTTCGGATGCAATTTCTGTGTTTCATCGTCAATAAGAAGGTCCAAGGGATACAGTAAACCTGAAGTGAAGCATTGGATTCTAAAACTGGACCCACAGGAGAGGTTCAAATCTTAGAAAGTTAGAGTGTCAGTCCTCTTGTACTTAAGTCGGCATTGTGCCTTTTGAATTTAATTCCGATGCAATTTCTGAGTTCCATCGTCAATAAGAAGGTGCATGGTATACAGTAAACATGAAGTGAAGCATCGGAATCTAAAACTGGGCTCACAGGAGAGGTTCAGATCATAGAAAGTGAGAGTGTCAGTCCACTTGTACCTAAGTCGGTATTGTGCCATTTGTATTAAATTGGGATGCAATTTCTGTGTTTCATCTTCAATAAGAAGGTCCAAGGGATACAGTAAACCTGAAGTGAAGCATCGGAATCTAAAACTGGATCCAAAGGAGCGGTTCAAATCATAGAGAGTTAGAGTGTCAGTCCTCTTGTACTTAAGTCGGCATTGTGCCATTTGTATTAAATTCGGATGCACTTTCTGTGTCTCATCGTCAATAAGAAGGTCCAAGGGATACGGTAAACCTGAAGTGAAGCATCGGAATTCAAAACTGGACTCACAGGAGAAGTTCAAATCGTAGAAAGTGAGAGTGTCACTCCTCTTGTACTTAAGTCGGTATTGTGCCTTTTGTCTTAAATTCCGAAGCAATATCTATGTCTCATCGTCAATAAGAACGTGCAAGGTATACAGTAAACCTGAAGTGAAGCATCGGAATTCAAAACTGGACTCACAGGAGAGGTTCAAATCATAGAATGAGAGAGTGTCAGTCCCCTTGTACTTAAATCGGCATTGTGCCTTTTGTATTACACTCGGATGCAATTTCTGTGTTTCATCGTCAATAAGAAGGTCCAAGGAATACAGTAAACCTGACGTGAAGCATCGGAATCAAAAACTGGACTCACAGGAGAGGTTCAAATCATAGAAAGTGAGAGTGTCAGTCCTCTTGTACTGAAGTCGGCATTGTGCCATTTGTATTAAATTCGGATGCAATTCTGTGTTTCATCGTCAATAAGAAGGTCCAAGGGATACAGTAAACCTGAAGTGAAGCATCGGAATCTAAAACTGGACTCACAGGTGAGGTTCAAATCATAGAAAGTGAGTGTGTCAGTCCTCTTGTACTTAAGTCGGCATTGTGCCTTTTGAATTTAATACCGATGCAATCTCTGTGTTTCATCGTCAATAAGACGGTGCAAGGTATACAGTAAACCTGAAGTGAAGCATCGGAATCTAAAACTGGACTCACAGGAGAAGTTCAATGCATAGAAAGTTAGAGACTCACTTCTCATGTACTCACGTCGGTATTGTGCTTTTGTATCAAATTCGGATGCAATTTCTGTGTTTCTTCGTCATTAAGATGGTGCAAGGTATACAGTAAACCTGAAGTGAAGCATCGGAATCTAAAACTGGACTCACAGGTGACGTTCAATCTTAGAAAGTGAGTGTGTCAGTCCTCTTGAAAATAAGTCGGCATTGCTCCATTTCTATTAAATTTGGATGCAATTTCTGTGTTTCATCGTCAATAAGAAGGTCCAAGGTATACAGTAAACCGGAAGTGAAGCATCGGAATCCTAAACTGGACTCACAGGAGAGGTTCAAATCATAGAGAGTTAGAGCGTTAGAGTGTCAGTCCTCTTGTACCTAAGTCGGCATTGTGCCTTTTGTATTAAATTCGGATGCAAGTTCTGTGTTTCATCGTCAATATGAAGGTGCAAGGTATACAGTAAACCTGAAGTGATGCATCGGAATCTAAAACTGGACTCACAGGAGAGGTTCAAATCACAGAAAGTAAGAGTGTCAGTCCTCTAGTACTTAAGTCGACATTGTGCCATTTGTATTAAATTCGGATTCAATTTCTGTGTTTCATCGTCAACAAGAAGGTCCAAGGCATACAGTAAACCTGAAGTGAAGCATCGGAATCCTAAACTGGACTCACAGGAGAGGTTCAAATCATAGAGGGTTAGAGCGTTAGTGTGTCAGTCCTCTTGTACTTAAGTTGGCATTGTGCCCTTTGTATTAAATTCGGATGCAATTTCTGTGTTTCATCGTCAATATGAAGGTGCAAGGTATACAGTAAAACTGAAGTGAAGCATCGCAATCAAAAACTGGACTCACAGGAGAGGGTCAAATCATAGAAAGTGAGAGTGTCAATCCTCTAGTACTTAAGTCGGCATTGTGCCATTTGTATTAACTTCGGATGCAATTTCTGTGTTTCATCGTCAATAAGAAGGTCCAAGGGATACAGTAAACGTGAAGTGAAGCTTCGGAATCTAAAACTGGACTCACAGGAGAGGTTCAAATCATGGAATGTGAGAGTGTCAGTCCTCTTGTACTTAAGTCGGCTTTGTGCCTTTTGAATTTAATTCCGATGCAATTTCTGTGTTTCATCGTCAATAAGAAGGACCAAGGAATACAGTAAACCTGAAGTGACGCATCGGAATCTAAAACTGGACTCACAGGAGAGGTTCAAATCATAGAAAGTGAGAGTGTCAGTCCTCTTGTCCTTAAGTTGGCATTGTGCCTTTTGGCTTAAATTCCGATGCAATTTCTGTGTCTCATCGTCAATAAGAAGGTGCAAGGCATACAGTAAACCTGAAGTGATGCATCGGAATCTAAAACTGGACTCACAGGAGATGTTCAAATAATAGTTTGTGAGAGTGTCAGTCCTCTTGTACTTAAGTCGGCATTGTCCCGTTTGTCTTAAATTCCGATGCAATTTCTGTGTCTCATCGTTAATAAGAAGGTGCAAGGTATACAGTGAACCTGAGGTGAAGCATCGGAATCTAAAACTGGACTCACAGGTGAGGTTCAAATCATAGAAAGTGAGAGTGTCAGTCCTCTTGTACTTGAGTCGGCATTGTGCCATTTCTATTAAAATTGGATGCAATTTCTGTGTTTCATCGTCAATAAGAAGGTCCAAGGGAAACAGTAAACCGGAAGTGAAGCATCGGAATCCTAAACGGGACTCACAGGAGAGGTTCAAATCATAGAGAGTTAGAGCGTTAGAGTGTCAGTCCTCTTGTACTTAAGTCGGTATTTGCCTTTTGTATTAAATTCGGATGCAATTTCTGTGTTTCATCGTCAATATGAAGGTGCAACGTATACAGTAAACCTGAAGTTAAGCATCGGAATCTAGAACTGGACTTTCAGGAGAGGTTCAAATCATAGAAAGTAAGAGTGTCAGTCCTCTAGTACTTAAGTCGGCATTGTGCCATTTGTATTAAATTCGGATGCAATTTCTGTGTTTCATCGTCAATAAGATGTTCCAACGGATACAATAAACCTGAAGTGAAGCATCGGATTCTAAAACTGGACTCACAGGAGAGGTTCAAATCATAGAAAGTTAGAGTGTCAGTCCTCTTGTACTTAAGTCGGCATTGTGCCTTTTGAATTTAATTCCGATGCAATTTCTGAGTTCCATCGTCAATAAGAAAGTGCAAGGTATACAGTAAACCTGAAGTGAAGCATCGGAATCTAAAACTGGACTCACTGGAGAGGTTCAAATCATAGAAAGTGAGTGTGTCAGTCCTCTTGTAAATAAGTCGGCATTGTGCCATTTCTATTAAATTTGGATGCAATTTCTGTGTTTCATCGTCAATAAGAAGGTCCAAGGGATACAGTAAACCGGAAGTGAAGCATCGGAATCCTAAACTGGACTCACAGGAGAGGTTCAAATCATAGAGTGTTAGAGCGTTAGAGTGTCAGTCCTCTTGTACCTAAGTAGGCATTGTACCTTTTGTATTAAATTCGGATGCAAGTTCTGTGTTTCATCGTCAATATGAAGGTGCAAGGTACACAGTAAACCTGAAGTGAAGCATCGGAATCCTAAACTGGACTCACAGGAGAGGTTCAAATCATAGAGGGTTAGAGCGTTAGAGTGTCAGTCCTCTTGTACTTAAGTTGGCATTGTGCCCTTTGTATTAAATTCGGATGCAATTTCTGAGTTTCATCGTCAATATGAAGGTGCAAGGTATTCAGTAAAACTGAAGTGAAGCATCGCAATCAAAAACTGGACTCACAGGAGAGGGTCAAATCATAGAAAGTGAGAGTGTCAATCCTCTAGTACTTAAGTCGGCATTGTGCCATTTGTATTAACTTCGGATGCAATTTCTGTGTTTCATCGTCAATAAGAAGGTCCAAGGGATACAGTAAACGTGAAGTGAAGCTTCGGAATCTAAAACTGGACTCACAGGAGAGGTTCAAATCATGGAATGTGAGAGTGTCAGTCCTCTTGTACTTAAGTCGGCTTTGTGCCTTTTGAATTTAATTCCGATGCAATTTCTGTGTTTCATCGTCAATAAGAAGGACCAAGGAATACAGTAAACCTGAAGTGACGCATCGGAATCTAAAACTGCACTCACAGGAGAGGTTCAAATCATAGAAAGTGAGAGTGTCAGTCCTCTTGTCCTAAAGTTGGCATTGTGCCTTTTGGCTTAAACTCCGATGCAACTTCTGTGTCTCATCGTCAATAAGAAGTTGCAAGGCATACAGTAAACCTGAAGTGATGCATCGGAATCTAAAACTGGACTCACAGGAGAAGTTCAAATCATAGTTTGTGAGAGTGTCAGTCCTCTTGTACTTAAGTCGGCATTGTCCCGTTTGTCTTAAATTCCGATGCAATTTCTGTGTCTCATCGTTAATAAGAAGGTGCAAGGTATACAGTGAACCTGAGGTGAAGCATCGGAAACTAAAACTGGACTCACAGGTGAGGTTCAAATCATAGAAAGTGAGAGTGTCAGTCCTCGTGTACTTGAGTCGGCATTGTGCCATTTCTATTAAAATTGGATGCAATTTCTGTGTTTCATCGTCAATAAGAAGGTCCAAGGGAAACAGTAAACCGGAAGTGAAGCATCGGAATCCTAAACGGGACTCACAGGAGAGGTTCAAATCATAGAGAGTTAGAGCGTTAGAGTGTCAGTCCTCTTGTACTTAAGTCGGTATTTGCCTTTTGTATTAAATTCGGATGCAATTTCTGTGTTTCATCGTCAATATGAAGGTGCAAGGTATACTGTAAGCCTGAAGTTAAGCATCGGAATCTAAAACTGGACTTTCAGGAGAGGTTCAAATCATAGAAAGTAAGAGTGTCAGTCCTCTAGTACTTAAGTCGGCATTGTGCCATTTGTATTAAATTCGGATGCAATTTCTGTGTTTCATCGTCAATAAGATGTTCCAAGGGATACAATAAACCTGAAGTGAAGCATCGGATTCTAAAACTGGACTCACAGGAGAGGTTCAAATCATAGAAAGTTAGAGTGTCAGTCCTCTTGTACTTAAGTCGGCATTGTGCCTTTTTAATTTAATTCCGATGCAATTTCTGAGTTCCATCGTCAATAAGAAGGTGCATGGTATACAGTAAACATGAAGTGAAGCATCGGAATCTAAAACTGGGCTCACAGGAGAGGTTCAGATCATAGAAAGTGATAGTGTCAGTCCACTTGTACCTAAGTCGGTATTGTGCCATTTGTATTAAATTGGGAAGCAACATCTGTGTTTCATCTTCAATAAGAAGGTCCAAGGGATACAGTAAACCTGAAGTGAAGCATCGGAATCTAAAACTGGACCCACAGGAGAAGTTCAAATCAAAGAAAGTTAGAGTGTCACTCATCTTGTACTTAAGTCGGTATTGTGCCTGTTGTATTAAATTCGGATGCAATTTCTGTGTTTCATCGTCATTAAGAAGGTCCAAGGGATACAGAAAACCTGAAGTGAAGCATCGGAATCTAAAACTGGACTCACAGGAGAGGTTCAAAGCATGGAAAGTGAGAGTGTCAGTCCTCTTGTACTTAAGTCGCCATTGTGCCTTTTGTATTAAATTCGGATGCAATTTCTGTGTTTCATCGTCAATAAGAAGGACCAAGGGATACAGTAAACCTGAAGTGAAGCATCGGAATCTAAAACTGGACTCACAGGAGAGGTTCAAATCGTAGAAAGTTAGAGTGTCAGCCCTCTTGTACTTTAGACGGCTTTGTGCCTTTTGTATTAAATTCAAATGCAAACTGTGTTTCATCGTCAATAAGAAGGTCCAAGGGATACAGTGAACCTGAAGTGAAGCATCGGAATCTAAAACAGGACTCACAGGAGGGATTCAAATCATAGAAAGTGAGAGTGTCAGTCCTCTTTTACGTAAGTCGGCATTGTGCCTTTTGTATTAAATTCCGATGTAATTTCTGTGTCTCATCGTCAATAAGAAGGTGCAAGGTATACAGTAAACCTGAAGTGAAGCATCGGAATCTAAAACTGGACTCACAGGAGAGTTTCAAATCATAGAAAGTTATAGTGTCACTCCTCTTGCACCTAAGTCGGTATTGTGACTTTTGTATTAAATTCGGATTCAATATCTGTGTTTCATCGTCAATAAGAAGATCCACGGGATACAGTAAACCTGAAGTGAAGCAACGGAATCAAAAACTGGACTCACAGGAGATGTTCAAATCATAGAAAATTAGAGTGTCAGCCCTCTTGTACTTTATCCGGCATTGTGCCTTTTGTATTAAATTCGGATGCAAACTCTGTGTTTCATCGTCAATAAGAAGGTCTAATGGATACATTAAACCTGTAGTGAAGCATCGGAATCTAAAACTGGACTTACAGGAGTGGTTCAGATCATAGAAAGTGAGAGTGTCAGTCCTCTTGTACTTAAGACGGCATTGAGCCATTTGTATTAAATTCGGATGCAATTTCTGTGTTTCATCGTCTATAAGAAGGTCCAAGGGATACAGTAAACCTGAAGTGAAGCATCGGAATCTAAAACTGGACTCACAGGAGAGTTTCAAATCACAGAAAGAAATAGTGTCACTCCTCTTGTACCTAAGTCGGTTTGTGACTTTTGTATTAAATTCGGATGCAATTTCTGTGTTTCATCGTCAATAAGAATGTCCAAGGGATACAGTAAACCTGAAGTGAAGCATCGGAATCTAAAACTGGACTCACAGGAGAGGTTCAAATCATAGAAAGTTAGAGTGTCACTCCTCTTGTACTTAAGTCGGTATTGTGCCTTTTGTATTAAATTCCGATGCAATATCTGTGTTTCATCGTCAATAAGGAGGACCAAGGGATACAGAAAACCTGAAGTGAAGCATCGGATTCTAAAACTGGACTCACAGGAGAGGTTCAAATCATAGAAAGTGAGAGTGTCAGTCCTCTTGTACTTAAGTCGGCATTGTGACTTTTGAATTTAATTCCGATGCAATTTCTGTGTTCCATCGTCAATAAGAAGGTGCAAGATATACAGTAAACCTGAAGTAAGGCATCGGAATCTAAAACTGGACTCACAGGAGAGGTGCAAATCACGGAAAGTGAGAGTGTCAGTCCTCTTGTACTTAAGTCGGCATTGTGCCATTTGTATTAAATTCCGATGCAATTCCTGTGTCTCATCGTCAATAAGAAGCTGCAAGGTATACAGTAAACCTGAAGTGAAGCATCGGAATCTAAAACTGGACTCATAGGAGAGGTTAAAATCATGGAAAGTGAGAGTGTCAGTCCTCTTGTCCTTAAGTCGGCATTGTGCATTTTGGTTTGAATTCCGATGCAATATCTGTGTCTCATCGTCAATAAGAAGGTGCAAGGTATACAGTAAACCTGAAGTGAAGCATCGAAATCTAAAACTGGTCTCATAGGAGAGGTTCAACTCATGGAAAGTGCGAGTGTCAGTCCTCTTGTACTTAAGTCGGCATTGTGCCATCCGTATTAATTTCCGATGCAATTTCTGTGTCTCATCGTCAATAAGAAGGTGCAAGGTATACAGTAAACCTGAAGTGAAGCATCGGAATCTAAAACTGGACTCATAGGAGAGGTTAAAATCATGGAAAGTGGAAGTGTCAGTCCTCTTGTACTTAAGTCGCCATTGTGCCTTTTGTATTAAATTCGGATGCAATTTCTGTGTTTCATCGTCAATAAGAAGATCCACGGGATACAGTAAACCTGAAGTGAAGCATCGGAATCAAAAACTGGACTCACAGGAGACGTTCAAATCATAGAAAATTAGAGTGTCAGCCCTCTTGTACTTTATCCGGCATTGTGCTTTTTGTATTAAATTCGGATGCAAACTCTGTGTTTCATCGTCAATAAGAAGGTCTAATGGATACAGTAAACCTGTAGTGAAGCATCGGAATCTAAAACTGGACTTACAGGAGTGGTTAAAATCATAGAAAGTGAGAGTGTCAGTCCTCTTGTACTTAAGACGGCATTGAGCCATTTGTATTAAATTCGGATGCAATTTCTGTGTTTCATCGTCTATAAGAAGGTCCAAGGGATACAGTAAACCTGAAGTGAAGCATCGGAATCTAAAACTGGACTCTCAGGAGAGATTCAAATCACAGAAAGATATAGTGTCACTCCTCTTGTACCTAAGTCGGTTTGTGACTTTTGTATTAAATTCGGATGCAATTTCTGTGTTTCATCGTCAATAAGAATGTCCAAGGGATACAGTAAACCTGAAGTGAAGCATCGGAATCTAAAACTGGACTCACAGGAGAGGTTCAAATCATAGAAAGTTAGAGTGTCACTCCTCTTGTACTTAAGTCGGTATTGTGCCTTTTGTATTAAATTCCGATGCAATATCTGTGTTTCATCGTCAATAAGGAGGACCAAGGGATACAGTAAACCTGAAGTGAAGCATCGGAATCTAAAACTGGACTCACAGGAAAGCTTCAAATCATAGAAAAATAGAGTGTCAGTCCTCTTTTGCCTAAGTCGGCATTGTGCCTTTTGAATTTAATTCGGATGCAATTTCTGTGTTCCATCGTCAATAACAAGGTGCAAGGTATACAGTAAACCTGAAGTGAAGCGTCGGAAACTAAAACTGGACTCACAGAAGAGGTTCAAATCATAGAAAGTGAGAGTGTTAGTCCTCTTGTACTTACGTCGGCATTTTGCCATTTGTATTAAATTCGGATGCAATATCTGTGGCTCATCGTCAATAAGAAGGTCCAAGGGATACAGTAAACCTGAAGTGAAGCATCGGAATCTAAAACTGGACTCACAGGAGAGGTTCAATTCATAGAAAGTTAGAGTGTCAGTCCTCTTGTACTAAAGTCGGCATTGTGTCTTTTGAATTTAATTCCGATGCAATTTCTGTGTTTCATCGTCAATAAGAAATAGCAAGGTATACAGTACACCTGAAGTGAAGCATCGGAATCTAAAACTGGACTCACAGGAGAGGTTCAAATGATAGAAAGTGAGAGTGTCAGTCCTCTTATAATTAAGTCGGCATTATATCATTTGTATTAAATTCGGATGCAATTTCTGTGTTTCATCGTCAATATGAAGGTGCAAGGAATACAGTAAACCTGAAGTGAAGCATCGGAATCTAAAACTGGACTCACAGGAGAAATTCAAATCATAGAAAGTTAGCGACTCACTCCTGTTGTACTTAAGTCGGTATTGTGCCTTTTGTATTAAATTCGGATGTAATTTCTGTGTTTCATCGTCAATAAGAAGGTCCAAGGGATACAGTAAACCTGAAGTGAAGCATCGGAATCTAAAACTGGACTCACAGGAGAGGTTCAAATCATGGAAAGTGAGAGTGTCAGTCCTCTTGTACTTAAGTCGGCATTGTGCCATTCGTATTAAATTCCGATGCAATTTCTGTGTCTCATCGTAAATAAGAAGGTGCAAGGTATACAGTAAACCTGAAGTGAAGCATCGGAATCTAAAACTGGACTCATAGGAGAGGTTCAAATCATGGAAAGTGAGAGTGGCAGTCCTCTTGTACTTAAGTCGCCATTGTGCCTTTTGTATTAATTTCGGATGCAATTTCTGTGTTTCATCGTAAATAAGAAGGTCCAATGGATACAGAAAACCTGTAGTGAAGCATCGGAATCTAAAACTGGACTTACAGGAGGGGTTCAAATCATTGAATGTGAGAGTGTGAGTCCTCTTATACTTAAGACGGCATTGTGCCATTTGTATTAAATTCGGATGCAATTTCTGTGTTTCATCGTCTATAAGAAGGTCCAAGGGATACAGTAAACCTGAAGTGAAGCATCGGAATCTAAAACTGGACTCACAGGAGAGTTTCAAATCATAGAAAGTTATAGTGTCACTCCTCTTGCACCTAAGTCGGTATTGTGACTTTTGTATTAAATTCGGATTCAATATCTGTGTTTCATCGTCAATAAGAATGTCCAAGGGATACAGTAAACCTGAAGTGAAGCATCGGAATCTAAAACTGGACTCACAGGAGAGGTTCAAATCATAGAAAGTTAGAGTGTCACTCCTGTTGTACTTAAGTCGGTATTGTGCCTTTTGTATTAATTTCCGATGCAATATCTGTGTTTCATCGTCAGTAAGGAGGTCCAAGGGATACAGTAAACCTGAAGTGAAGCATCGGAATCTAAAACTGGAGTCACAGGAGAGCTTCAAATCATAGAAAGTTAGAGTGTCAGTCCTCTTGTGCTTAAGTCGGCATTGTGCCTTTTGAATTTAATTCCGATGCAATTTCTGTGTTCCATCGTCAATAAGAAGTTACAAGGTATACAGTAAACCTGAAGTGAAGCATCGGAATCCTAAACAGGACTCACAGGAGAGGTTCAAATCATAGAAAGTGAGAGTGTTAGTCCTCTTGTACTTAAGTCGGCATTGTGCCATTTGTATTAAATTCGGATGCAATTTCTGTGGCTCATCGTCAATAAGAAGGTCCAAGGGATACAGTAAACCTGAAGTGAAGCATCGGAATCTAAAACTGGACTCACAGGAGAGGTTCAATTCATAGAAAGTGAGAGTGTCAGTCCTCTTGTAATGAAGTCGACATTATGCTATTTGTATATACTTCGGTTTCAATTTCAGTGTTTCATCGTCAATAAGAAGGTCCATGGGATTCAGTAAACCAGATGTGAAGCATCGGAATCCAAAACTGGACTCACAGGAGAGGTTCAAATCATTGAAAGTAAGAGTGTCAGTCCTCTTGTACTGAAGTCGGCATTGTGCCTTTTGAATTTAATTCCGATGCAATTTCTGTCATTCATCGTCAATAAGAAGGTGCAAGGTATACTGTAAACCTGAAGTGAAGCTTCGGAATCTAAAACTGGACTCACAGGAGAGGTTCAAATCATGGAATGTGAGAGTGTCAGTCCTCTTGTACTTACGGCGCCATTGTGCCTTTTGTATTAAATTCGGATGCAAATTCTGTGTTTCATCGTCAATAAGAAGGTCCAAGGGATACAGTAAACCTGAAGTGAAGCATCGGAATCTAAAACTGGACTCACAGGAGATGTTCAAATCATAGAAATTTATTGTGTCAGCGCTCTTGTACTTTATTCGGCATTGTGCCTTTTGTATTAAATTCGGATGCAAACTCTGTGTTTCATCGTCAATATGAAGGTGCAAGGTATACAGTAAACCTGAAGTGAAGCATCGGAATCTAAAACTGGACTCACAGGAGAAGTTCAAATCATAGAAAGTTAGCGACTCACTCCTGTTGTACTTAAGTCGGTATTGTGCCTTTTGTATTAAATTCGGATGCAATTTCTGTGTTTAATCGTCAATAAGAAGGTCCAAGGGATACAGTAAACCTGAAGTGAAGCATCGGAATCTAAAACTGGACTCACAGGAGAGGTTCAAATCATTGAAAGTGAGAGTGTTAGTCCTCTTGTACTTACGTCGGCATTGTGCCATTTGTATTAAATTCGGATGCAATTTCTGTGGCTTATCGTCAATAAGAAGGTCCAAGGGATACAGTAAACCTGAAGTGAAGCATCGGAATCTAAAACTGGACTCACAGGAGAGGTTCAAATCATAGAAAGTGAGAGTGTCAGTCCTCTTATAATTAAGTCGGCATTATATCATTTGTATTAAATTCGGATGCAATTTCTGTGTTTCATCGTCAATATGATAGTGCAAGGAATACAGTAAACCTGAAGTGAAGCATCGGAATCTAAAACTGGACTCACAGGAGATGTTCAAATCATAGAAAGTTAGAGTGTCAGCCCTCAGGTACTTTATCCGGCATTGTGCCTTTTGTATTAAATTCGGATGCAAACTCTGTGTTTCTTCGTCAATAAGAAGGTCCAATGGATACAGTAAACCTCTAGTGAAGCATCGGAATCTAAAACTGGACTTACAGGAGTGGTTCAAATCATAGAAAGTGAGAGTGTCAGTCCTCTTGTACTTAAGACGGCATTGAGCCATTTGTATTAAATTCGGATGCAATTTCTGTGTTTCATCGTCTATAAGAAGGTCCAAGGGATACAGTAAACCCGAAGTGAACCATCGGAATCTAAAACTGGACTCACAGGAGAGTTTCAAATCACAGAAAGATATAGTGTCACTCCTCTTGTACCTAAGTCGGTTTGTGACTTTTGTATTAAATTCGGATGCAATTTCTGTGTTTCATCGTCAATAAGAATGTCCAAGGGATACAGTAAACCTGAAGTGAAGCATCGGAATCTAAAACTGGACTCACAGGAGAGGTTCAAATCATAGAAAGTTAGAGTGTCACTCCTCTTGTACTTAAGTCGGTATTGTGCCTTTTGTATTAAATTCCGATGCAATATCTGTGTTTCATCGTCAATAAGGAGGACCAAGGGATACAGTAAACCTGAAGTGAAGCATCGGAATCTAAAACTGGACTCACAGGAGAGCTTCAAATCATAGAAAAATAGAGTGTCAGTCCTCTTTTGCTTAAGTCGGCATTGTGCCTTTTGAATTTAATTCGGATGCAATTTCTGTGTTCCATCGTCAATAACAAGGTGCAAGGTATACAGTAAACCTGAAGTGAAGCGTCGGAAACTAAAACTGGACTCACAGGAGAGGTTCAAATCATAGAAAGTGAGAGTGTTAGTCCTCTTGTACTTACGTCGGCATTTTGCCATTTGTATTAAATTCGGATGCAATATCTGTGGCTCATCGTCAATAAGAAGGTCCAAGGGATACAGTAAACCTGAAGTGAAGCATCGGAATCTAAAACTGGACTCACAGGAGAGGTTCAATTCATAGAAAGTTAGAGTGTCAGTCCTCTTGTACTAAAGTCGGCATTGTGTCTTTTGAATTTAATTCCGATGCAATTTCTGTGTTTCATCGTCAATAAGAAATAGCAAGGTATACAGTACACCTGAAGTGAAGCATCGGAATCTAAAACTGGACTCACAGGAGAGGTTCAAATGATAGAAAGTGAGACTGTCAGTCCTCTTATAATTAAGTCGGCATTATATCATTTGTATTAAATTCGGATGCAATTTCTGTGTTTCATCGTCAATATGAAGGTGCAAGGAATACAGTAAACCTGAAGTGAAGCATCGGAATCTAAAACTGGACTCACAGGAGAAATTCAAATCATAGAAAGTTAGCGACTCACTCCTGTTGTACTTAAGTCGGTATTGTGCCTTTTGTATTAAATTCGGATGTAATTTCTGTGTTTCATCGTCAATAAGAAGGTCCAAGGGATACAGTAAACCTGAAGTGAAGCATCGGAATCTAAAACTGGACTCACAGGAGAGGTTCAAATCATGGAAAGTGAGAGTGTCAGTCCTCTTGTACTTAAGTCGGCATTTTGCCATTCGTATTAAATTCCGATGCAATTTCTGTGTCTCATCGTAAATAAGAAGGTGCAAGGTATACAGTAAACCTGAAGTGAAGCATCGGAATCTAAAACTGGACTCATAGGAGAGGTTCAAATCATGGAAAGTGAGAGTGGCAGTCCTCTTGTTCTTAAGTCGCCATTGTGCCTTTTGTATTAATTTCGGATGCAATTTCTGTGTTTCATCGTAAATAAGAAGGTCCAATGGATACAGAAAACCTGTAGTGAAGCATCGGAATCTAAAACTGGACTTACAGGAGGGGTTCAAATCATTGAATGTGAGAGTGTGAGTCCTCTTATACTTAAGACGGCATTGTGCCATTTGTATTAAATTCGGATGCAATTTCTGTGTTTCATCGTCTATATGAAGGTCCAAGGGATACAGTAAACCTGAAGTGAAGCATCGGAATCTAAAACTGGACTCACAGGAGAGTTTCAAATCATAGAAAGTTATAGTGTCACTCCTCTTGCACCTAAGTCGGTATTGTGACTTTTGTATTAAATTCGGATTCAATATCTGTGTTTCATCGTCAATAAGAATGTCCAAGGGATACAGTAAACCTGAAGTGAAGCATCGGAATCTAAAACTGGACTCACAGGAGAGGTTCAAATCATAGAAAGTTAGAGTGTCACTCCTGTTGTACTTAAGTCGGTATTGTGCCTTTTGTATTAATTTCCGATGCAATATCTGTGTTTCATCGTCAGTAAGGAGGTCCAAGGGATACAGTAAACCTGAAGTGAAGCATCGGAATCTAAAACTGGAGTCACAGGAGAGCTTCAAATCATAGAAAGTTAGAGTGTCAGTCCTCTTGTGCTTAAGTCGGCATTGTGCCTTTTGAATTTAATTCCGATGCAATTTCTGTGTTCCATCGTCAATAAGAAGTTACAAGGTATACAGTAAACCTGAAGTGAAGCATCGGAATCCTAAACAGGACTCACAGGAGAGGTTCAAATCATAGAAAGTGAGAGTGTTAGTCCTCTTGAACTTAAGTCGGCATTGTGCCATTTGTATTAAATTCGGATGCAATTTCTGTGACTCATCGTCAATAAGAAGGTCCAAGGGATACAGTAAACCTGAAGTGAAGCATCGGAATCTAAAACTGGACTCACAGGAGAGGTTCAATTCATAGAAAGTGAGAGTGTCCGTCCTCTTGTAATGAAGTCGACATTATGCTATTTGTATATACTTCGGTTTCAATTTCAGTGTTTCATCGTCAATAAGAAGGTCCATGGGATTCAGTAAACCAGAAGTGAAGCATCGGAATCCAAAACTGGACTCACAGGAGAGGTTCAAATCATTGAAAGTAAGAGTGTCAGTCCTCTTGTACTGAAGTCGGCATTGTGCCTTTTGAATTTAATTCCGATGCAAATTCTGTGTTTCATCGTCAATAAGAAGGTCCAAGGGATACAGTAAACCTGAAGTGAAGCATCGGAATCTAAAACTGGACTCACAGGAGATGTTCAAATCATAGAAAGTTATAGTGTCAGCGCTCTTGTACTTTATTCGGCATTGTGCCTTTTGTATTAAATTCGGATGCAAACTCTGTGTTTCATCGTCAATATGAAGGTGCAAGGTATACAGTAAACCTGAAGTGAAGCATCGGAATCTAAAACTGGACTCACAGGAGAAGTTCAAATCATAGAAAGTTAGCGACTCACTCCTGTTGTACTTAAGTCGGTATTGTGCCTTTTGTATTAAATTCGGATGCAATTTCTGTGTTTCATCGTCAATAAGAAGGTCCAAGGGATACAGTAAACCTGAAGTGAAGCATCGGAATCTAAAACTGGACTCACAGGAGAGGTTCAAATCATTGAAAGTGAGAGTGTTAGTCCTCTTGTACTTACGTCGGCATTGTGCCATTTGTATTAAATTCGGATGCAATTTCTGTGGCTTATCGTCAATAAGAAGGTCCAAGGGATACAGTAAACCTGAAGTGAAGCATCGGAATCTAAAACTGGACTCACAGGAGAGGTTCAATTCATAGAAAGTTAGAGTGTCAGACCTCTTGTACTTAAGTCGGCATTGTGTCTTGTGAATGTAATTCCGATGCAATTTCTGTGTTTCGTCGTCAATAAGAAATAGCAAGGTAAACAGTACACCTGAAGTGAAGCATCGGAATCTAAAACTGGACTCACAGGAGAGGTTCAAATCATAGAAAGTGAGAGTGTCAGTCCTCTTATAATTAAGTCGGCATTATATCATTTGTATTAAATTCGGATGCAATTTCTGTGTTTCATCGTCAATATGATAGTGCAAGGAATACAGTAAACCTGAAGTGAAGCATCGGAATCTAAAACTGGACTCACAGGAGATATTCAAATCATAGAAAGTGAGAGTGTCAGTCCTCTTGTAATTAAGTCGACATCATGCCATTTGTATATACTTCGGATTCAATTTCAGTGTTTCATCGTCAATAAGAAGGTCCAAGGGATACAGTAAACCAGAAGTGAAGCATCGGAATCCAAAACTGGACTCACAGGAGAGGTCAAATCATAGAAAGTGAGCGTGTCAGTCCTCTTGTACTGAAGTCGGCATTGTGCCTTTTGAATTTAATTCCGATGCAATTTCTGTGTTTCATCGTCAATAAGAAGGTGCAAGGTATACAGTAAACCTGAAGTGAAGCTTCGGAATCTAAAACTGGACTCACAGGAGAGGTTCAAATCATGGAATGTGAGAGTGTCAGTCCTCTTGTACTTAAGTCGCCATTGTGCCTTTTGTATTAAATTCGGATGCAATTTCTGTGTTTCATCGTCAATAAGAAGGTCCAAGGGATACAGTAAACCTGAAGTGAAGCATCGGAATCTAAAACTGGGCTCACAGGAGATGTTCAAATCATAGAAAGTTATAGTGTCAGCGCTCTTGTACTTTATTCGGCATTGTGCCTTTTTTATTAAATTCGGATGCAAACTCTGTGTTTCATCGTCAATAAGAAGGTCCAATGGATACAGAAAACCTGTAGTGAAGCAACGGAATCTAAAACTGGACTTACAGGAGGGGTTCAAATCATAGAAAGTGAGAGTGTCAGTCCTCTTGTACTTAAGACGGCATTGTGCCATTTGTATTAAATTCGGATGCAATTTCTGTGTTTCATCGTCTATAAGAAGGTCCAACGCATACAGTAAACCTGAAGTGAAGCATCGGAATCTAAAACTGGACTCACAGGAGAGTTTCAAATCATAGAAAGTTATAGTGTCACTCCTCTTGTACCTAAGTCGGTATTGTGACTTTTGTATTAAATTCGGATGCAATTTCTGTGTTTCATCGTCAATAAGAATGTCCAAGGGATACAGTAACCCTGAAGTGAAGCATCGGAATCTAAAACTGGACTCACAGGAGAGGTTCAAATCATAGAAAATTAGAGTGTCACTCCTCTTGTACTTAAGTCGGTATTGTGCCATTTGTATTAAATTCCGATGCAATATCTGTGTTTCCTCGTCAATAAGGAGGTCCAAGGGATACAGTAAACCTGAAATGAAGCATCGGAATCTAAAACTGGACTCACAGGAAAGCTTCAAATCATAGAAAATTAGAGTGTCAGTCCTCTTGTGCTTAAGTCGGCATTGTGCCTTTTCAATTTAATTCCGAAGCAATTTCTGTGTTCCATCGTCAATAAGAAGGTGCAAGGTATACAGTAAACCTGAAGTGAAGCATCGGAATCTAAAACTGGACTCACAGGAGAGGTTCAAATCAAAGAAAGTGAGAGTGTTAGTCCTTTTGTACTTAAGTCGGCATTGTGCCATTTGTATTAAATTCGGATGCAATTTCTGTGGCTCATCGTCAATAAGAAGGTCCAAGAGATACAGTAAACCTGAAGTGAAGCATCGGAATCTAAAACTGGACTCACAGGAGAGTTTCAATTCATTGAAATTTAGAGTGTCAGTCCTCTTGTACCTAAGTCGGCATTGTGCTTTTTGAATTTAATTCCGATGAAATTTCTGTGTTTCATCGTCAATAGGAAGTAGCAAGGTATACAGTAAACCTGAAGTGAAGCATCAGAAGCTAAAACTGGACTCACAGGAGAGGTTCAAATCATAGAAAGTGAGAGTGTTAGTCCTCTTGTACTTATGTCGTCATTGTGCCATTTGTATTAAATCGGATGCAATTTCTGTGTTTCATCGTCAATAAGAAGGTCCGAGGAATACAGTATACCTGTAGTGAAGCATCGGAATCTAAAACTGGTTTCACAGGAGAGGTTCAAATCATAGAAAGTGAGAGTGTCAGTCCTCTTGTAATTAAGTCGACATTATGCCATTTGTATATACTTCGGATTCAATTTCAGTGTTTCATCGTCAATAAGAAGGTCCAAGGGATACAGTAAACCAGAAGTGAAGCATCGGAATCCAAAACTGGACTCACAGGAGAGGTTCAAATCATAGAAAGTTAGAGTGTCAGTCCTCTTGTACTGAAGTCGGCATTGTGCCTTTTGAATTTAATTCCGATGCAATTTCTGTGTTTCATCGTCAATAAGAAGGTGCAAGGTATACAGTAAACCTGAAGTGAAGCTTCGGAATCTAAAACTGGACTCACAGGAGAGGTTCAAATCATGGAATGTGAGAGTGTCAGTCCTCTTGTACTTAAGTCGCCATTGTGCCTTTTGTATTAAATTTGGATGCAATTTCTGTGTTTCATCGTCATTAAGAAGGTCCAAGGGATACAGTACACCTGTAGTGAAGCATCGGAATCTAAAACTGGACTCACAAGAGAGGTTCAAATCATAGAAAGTGAGAGTGTCAGTCCTCTTATAA
The DNA here is from genome assembly GCF_021461385.2 of Schistocerca piceifrons. NCBI lineage: Eukaryota > Metazoa > Arthropoda > Insecta > Orthoptera > Acrididae > Schistocerca > Schistocerca piceifrons. The sequence continues at coordinate 21,568 of NW_025727582.1, read as the reverse complement.
TTAAGTCGGCATTATATCATTTGTATTAAATTCGGATGCAATTTCTGTGTTTCATCGTCAATATGAAGGTGCAAGGCATACAGTAAACCTGAAGTGAAGCATCGGAATCTAAAACTGGACTCACAGGATAAGTTCAAATCATAGAAAGTTAGCGACTCCCTACTGTTGTACTTAAGTCGGTATTGTGCCTTTTGTATTAAATTCGGATCCAATTTCTGTGTTTCATCGTCAATAAGAAGGTCCAAGGGATACAGTAAACCTGAAGTGAAGCATCGGAATCTAAAACTGGACTCACAGGAGAGGTTCAAATCGTGGAATGTGAGAGTGTCAGTCCTCTTGTACTTAAGTCGGCATTGTGCCATTCGTATTAAATTCCGATGCAATTTCTGTGTCTCATCGTCAATAAGAAGGTGCAAGGTATACAGTAAACCTGAAGTGAAGTATCGGAATCTAAAAGTGGACTTACAGGAAGGGTTCAAATCATAGAAAGTGAGAGTGTCAGTCCTCTTGAACATAAGACGGCATTGTGCCATTTGTATTAAATTCGGATGCAATTTCTGTGTTTCATCGTCTATAAGAAGGTCCAAGGGATACAGTAAACCTGAAGTGAAGCATCGGAATCTAAAACTGGACTCACAGGAGATATTCAAATCATAGAAAGTTAGAGTGTCACTCCTCTTGTACTTAAGTCGGTATTGTGCCTTTTGTATTAAATTCGGATGCAATTTCTGTGTTTCATCGTCAATAAGAAGGTCCAAGGGATACAGTATACCTTAAGGGAAGCATCGGAATCTAAAACTGGACCCACAGGAGAGGATCAAATCATAGAATATGGGAGTGTCAGTCCTCTTTTACTTAAGTCGGCATTGTGCCTTTTGTATTAAATTCGGATGCAATTTCTGTGTTTAATCGTCAATAAGAAGGTCCAAGGGATACAGTAAACCTGAAGTGAAGCATCGGAATCTAATACTGGACTCACAGGAGAGGTTCAAATCATGGAAAGTGAGAGTGTCAGTCGTCTTGTGCTTAAGTCGACATTGTGCCTTTTGTATTAAATTCGGATGCAATTTCTGTGTTTCTTCGTCAATAAGAAGGTCCAAGGGATACAGTAAACTTGAAGTGAAGCATGGGAATCTAAAAGTGGACTCATAGGAGAGTTTCAAATCATATAAAGTTATAGTGTCACTCCTCTTGTACCTAAGTCGGTATTGTGACTTTTGTATTAAATCGGATTCAATTTCTGTGTTTCATCGTCAATAAGAAGTTCCAAGGAATACAGTATACCTGTAGTGAAGCATCGGAATCAAAAACTGGACTCACAGAAGAGGTTCAAATCATAGAAAGTGAGAGTGTCAGTCCTCTTGTAATTAAGTCGACATTATGCCATTTGTATATACTTCGGATTCAATTTCAGTGTTTCATCGCCAATAAGAAGGTCCAAGGGATACAGTAAACCAGAAGTGAAGCATCGGAATCTAAAACTGGACTCACAGGAGAGGTTCAAATCATAGAATGTGAGAGTGTCAGTCCTCTTATAATTAAGTCGGCATTATATCATTTGTATTAAATTCGGATGCAATTTCTGTGTTTCATCGTCAATATGAAGGTGCAAGGTATACAGTAAACCTGAAGTGAAGTATCGTAATCTAAAACTGGACTTACAGGAGGGTTTCAAATCATAGAAAGTGAGAGTGTCAGTCCTCTTGTACTTAAGACGGCATTGTGCCATTTGTATTAAATTCGGATGCAATTTCTGTGTTTCATCGTCCATAAGAAGGTCCAAGGGATACAGTAAACCTGAAGTGAAGCATCGGAATCTAAAACTGGACTCACAGGAGATATTCAAATCATAGAAAGTTAGAGGTTCACTCTTCTTGTACTTAAGTCGGTATTGTGCCTTTTGTATTAAGATCGGATGCAATTTCTGTGTTTCATCGTCAATAAGAAGGTCCAAGTGATACAGTATACCTTAAAGGAAGCATCGGAATCTAAAACTGGACCCACAGGAGAGGATCAAATCATAGAATGTGGGAGTGTCAGTCCTCTTTTACTTAAGTCGGCATTGTGCCTTTTGTATTAAATTCGGATGCAATTTCTGTGTTTAATCGTCAATAAGAAGGTCCAAGGGATACAGTAAACCTGAAGTGAAGCATCGGAATCTAAAACTGGACTCACAGGAGAGGTTCAAATCATGGAAAGTGAGAGTGTCAGTCGTCTTGTGCTTAAGTCGCCATTGTGCCTTTTGTATTAAATTCGGATGCAATTTCTGTGTTTCTTCGTCAATAAGAAGGTCCAAGGGATACAGTAAACCTGAAGTGAAGCATCGGAATCTAAAACTGGACTCACAGGAGAGTTTCAAATCATAGAAAGTGAGAGTGTCAGTTCTCTTATAATTAAGTCGGCATTATATCATTTGTATTAAATTCGGATGCAATTTCTGTGTTTCATCGTCAATAAGAAGGTCCAAGGGATACAGTAAACCTGAGGTGAAGCATCGGAATCTAAAACTGGACTTACAGGAGGGGTTCAAATCATAGAAAGTGAGAGTGTCAGTCCTCTTGTACTTAAGACGCCATTGTGCCATTTGTATTAAATTCGGATGCAATTTCTGTGTTTCATCGTCAATAAGAAGGTTCAATGGATACAGATAACCTGTAGTGAAGCATCGGAATCTAAAACTGGACTTACAGGAGGGGTTCAAATCATAGAAAGTGAGAGTGTCAGTCCTCTTGTACTTAAGACGGCATTGTGCCATTTGTATTAAATTCGGATGCAATTTCTGTGTTTCATCGTCTATAAGAAGGTCCAAGGGATACAGTAAACCTGAAGTGAAGCATCGGAATCTAAAACTGGACTCACAGGAGATATTCAAATCATAGAAAGTGAGAGTGTCAGTCCTCTTGTACTTAAGACGCCATTGTGCCATTTGTATTAAATTCGGATGCAATTTCTGTGTTTCATCGTCAATAAGAAGGTTCAATGGATACAGATAACCTGTAGTGAAGCATCGGAATCTAAAACTGGACTTACAGGAGGGGTTCAAATCATAGAAAGTGAGAGTGTCAGTCCTCTTGTACTTAAGACGGCATTGTGCCATTTGTATTAAATTCGGATGCAATTTCTGTGTTTCATCGTCTATAAGAAGGTCCAAGGGATACAGTAAACCTGAAGTGAAGCATCGGAATCTAATACTGGACTCACAGGAGATATTCAAATCATAGAAAGTTAGAGTGTCACTCCTCTTGTACCTAAGTCGGTATTGTGACTTTTGTATTAAATCGTATTCAATTTCTGTGTTTCATCGTCAATAAGAAGTTCCAAGGAATACAGTATACCTGTAGTGAAGCATCGGAATCAAAAACTGGACTCACAGGAGAGGTTCAAATCATAGAAAGTGAGAGTGTCAGTCCTCTTGTAATTAAGTCGACATTATGCCATTTGTATATACTTCGGATTCAATTTCAGTGTTTCATCGTCAATAAGAAGGTCCAAGGGATACAGTAAACCAGAAGTGAAGAATCGGAATCCAAAACTGGACTCACAGGAGAGGTTCAAATCATAGAAAGTTAGAGGTTCACTCCTCTTGTACTTAAGTCGGTATTGTGCCTTTTGTATTAAGATCGGATGCAATTTCTGTGTTTCATCGTCAATAAGAAGGTCCAAGTGATACAGTATACCTTGAGGGAAGCATCGGAATCTAAAACTGGACCCACAGGAGAGGATCAAATCATAGAATGTGGGAGTGTCAGTCCTCTTTTACTTAAGTCGGCATTGTGCCTTTTGTATTAAATTCGGATGCAATTTCTGTGTTTAATCGTCAATAAGAAGGTCCAAGGGATACAGTAAACCTGAAGTGAAGCATCGGAATCTAAAACTGGACTCACAGGAGAGGTTCAAATCATGGAAAGTGAGAGTGTCAGTCGTCTTGTGCTTAAATCGCCATTGTGCCTTTTGTATTAAATTCGGATGCAATTTCTGTGTTTCTTCGTCAATAAGAAGGTCCAAGGGATACAGTAAACCTGAAGTGAAGCATCGGAATCTAAAACTGGACTCACAGGAGAGTTTCAAATCATAGAAAGTGAGAGTGTCAGTTCTCTTATAATTAAGTCGGCATTATATCATTTGTATTAAATTCGGATGCAATTTCTGTGTTTCATCGTCAATAAGAAGGTCCAAGGGATACAGTAAACCTGAAGTGAAGCATCGGAATCTAAAACTGGACTCATAGGAGAGGTTCAAATCATGGAAAGTGAGAGTGTCAGTCCTCTTGTACTTAAGTCGCCATTGTGCCTTTTGTATTAAATTCGGATGCAATTTCTGTGTTTCATCGTCAATAAGAAGGTCCAAGGGATACAGTAAACCTGAAGTGAAGCATCGGAATCTAAAACTGGACTTACAGGAGGGGTTCAAATCATAGAAAGTGAGAGTGTCAGTCCTCTTGTACTTAAGACGCCATTGTGCCATTTGTATTAAATTCGGATGCAATTTCTGTGTTTCATCGTCAATAAGAAGGTTCAATGGATACAGATAACCTGTAGTGAAGCATCGGAATCTAAAACTGGACTTACAGGAGGGGTTCAAATCATATTAAGTGAGAGTGTCAGTCCTCTTGTACTTAAGACGGCATTGTGCCATTTGTATTAAATTCGGATGCAATTTCTGTGTTTCATCGTCAATAAGAAGGTGCAAGGGATACAGTAAACCTGAAGTGAAGCATCGGAATCTAAAACTGGACTCACAGGAGATATTCAAATCATAGAAAGTTAGAGTGTCACTCCTCTTGTACTTAAGTCGGTATTGTGCCTTTTGTATTAAATTCGGATGCAATTTCTGTGTTTCATCGTCAATAAGAAGGTCCAAGGGATACAGTATACCTTAAGGGAAGCATCGGAATCTAAAACTGGACCCACAGGAGAGGATCAAATCATAGAATGTGGGACTGTCATTCCTCTTTTACTTAAGTCGGCATTGTGCCTTTTGTATTAAATTCGGATGCAATTTCTGTGTTTATTCGTCAATAAGAAGGTCCAAGGGATACAGTAAACCTGAAGTGAAGCATCGGAATCTAAAACTGGACTCACAGGAGAGGTTCAAATCATGGAAAGTGAGAGTGTCAGTCGTCTTGTGCTTAAGTCGCCATTGTGCCTTTTGTATTAAATTCGGTTGCAATTTCTGTGTTTCTTCGTCAATAAGAAGGTCCAAGGGATACAGTAAACCTGAAGTGAAGCATGGGAATCTAAAAGTGGACTCATAGGAGAGTTTCAAATCATAGAAAGTTATAGTGCCACTCCTCTTGTACCAAAGTCGGTATTGTGACTTTTGTATTAAATCGTATTCAATTTCTGTGTTTCATCGTCAATAAGAAGTTCCAAGGAATACAGTATACCTGTAGTGAAGCATCGGAATCAAAAACTGGACTCACAGGAGAGGTTCAAATCATAGAAAGTGAGATTGTCAGTCCTCTTGTAATTAAGTCGACATTATGCCATTTGTATTTACTTCGGATTCAATTTCAGTGTTTCATCGTCAATAAGAAGGTCCAAGGGATACAGTAAACCAGAAGTGAAGCATCGGAATCCAAAACTGGACTCACAGGAGAGGTTCAAATCATAGAAAGTGAGAGTGTCAGTCCTCTTGTACTGAAGTCGGCATTGTGCCTTTTGAATTTAATTCCGATGCAATTTCTGTGTTTCATCGTCAATAAGAAGTTGCAAGGTATACAGTACACCTGAAGTGAAGCATCGGAATCTAAAACTGGTCTCACAGGAGAGGTTCAAATCATGGAAAGTGAGAGTGTCAGTCCTCTTGTACTTAAGTCGCCATTGTGCCTTTTGTATTAAATTCGGATGCAATTTCTGTGTTTCATCGTCAATACGAAGGTGCAAGGTATACAGTAAACCTGAAGTGAAGCATCGGAATCTAAAACTGGACTCACAGGAGAGGTTCAAATCATAGAAAGTGAGAGTGTCAGTCCTCTTATAATTAAGTCGGCATTATATCATTTGTATTAAATTCGGATGCAATTTCTGTGTTTCATCGTCAATATGAAGGTACAAGGTATACAGTAAACCTGAAGTGAAGTATCGGAATCTAAAGCTGGACTTACAGGAGGGGTTCAAATCATAGAAAGTGAGAGTGTCAGTCCTCTTGTACTTAAGACGGCATTGTGCCATTTGTATTAAATTCGGATGCAATTTCTGTGTTTCATCGCCTGTAAGAAGGTCCATGGGATACAGTAAACCTGAAGTGAAGCATCGGAATTTAAAACTGGGCTCACAGGAGATATTCAAATCATAGAAAGTTAGAGTGTCACTCCTCTTGTACTTAAGTCGGTATTGTGCCTTTTGTATTAAATTCGGATGCAATTTCTGTGTTTCATCGTCAATAAGAAGGTCCAAGTGATACAGTATACCTTAAGGGAAGCATCGGAATCTAAAACTGGACCCACAGGAGAGGATCAAATCATAGAATGTGGGAGTGTCAGTCCTCTTTTACTTAAGTCGGCATTGTGCCTTTTGTATTAAATTCGGATGCAATTTCTGTGTTTAATCGTCAATACGAAGGTCCAAGGGATACAGTAAACCTGAAGTGAAGCATCGGAATCTAAAACTGGACTCACAGGAGAGTTTCAAATGATAGAAAGTGAGAGTGTCAGTTCTCTTATAATTAAGTCGGCATTATATCATTTGTATTAAATTCGGGTGCAATTTCTGTGTTTCATCGTCAATATGAGGGTGCAAGGTATACAGTAAACCTGAAGTGAAGCATCGGAATCTAAAACTGGACTCATAGGAGAAGTTCAAATCATAGAAAGTTAGCGACTCACTCCTGTTGTACTTAAGTCGGTATTGTGCTTTTTGTATTAAATTCGGATGCAACTTCTGTGTTTCATCGTCAATAAGAAGCTCCAAGGGATACAGTAACCTGAAGTGAAGCATCGGAATCTAAAACTGGACTCACAGGAGAGGTTCAAATTGTGGAAAGTGAGAGTGTCAGTCCTCATGTACTTAAGTCGGCATTGTGCCATTCGTATTAAATTCCGATGCAATTTCTGTGTCTCATCGTCAATAAGAAGGTGCAAGGTATACAGTATACCTGAAGTGAAGTATCGGAATCTAAAACTGGACTCATAGGAGAGGTTCAAATCATGGAAAGTGAGAGTGTCAGTCCTCTTGTACTTAAGTCGCCATTGTGCCTTTTGTATTAAATTCGGATGCAATTTCTGTGTTTCATCGTCAATAAGAAGGTCCAAGGGATACAGTAAACCTGAAGTGAAGCATCGGAATCTAAAACTGGACTTACAGGAGGGGTTCAAATCATAGAAAGTCAGAGTGTCAGTCCTCTTGTACTTAAGACGCCGTTGTGCCATTTGTATTAAATTCGGATGCAATTTCTGTGTTTCATCGTCAATAAGAAGGTCCAATGGATACAGATAACCTGTAGTGAAGCATCGGAATCTAAAACTGGACTTACATGAGGGGGTTCAAATCATAGAATGTGAGAGTGTCAGTCCTCTTGTACTTAAGACGGCATTGTGCCATTTGTATTAAATTCGGATGCAATTTCTGTGTTTCATCGTCTATAAGAAGGTCCAAGGGATACAGTAAACCTGAAGTGAAGCATCGGAATCTAAAACTGGACACACAGGAGATATTCAAATCATAGAAAGTTAGAGTGTCAATCCTCTTGTACTTAAGTCGGTATTGTGATTTTTGTATCAAATTCGGATGCAATTTCTGTGTTTCATCGTCAATAAGAAGGTCCAAGGGATACAGTATACCTTAAGGGAAGCATCGGAATCTAAATCTGGACCCACAGGAGAGGATCAAATCATAGAATGGTGGAGTGTCAGTCCTCTTTTACTTAAGTCGGCATTGTGCCTTTTGAATTAAATTCGGATGCAATTTCTGTGTTTAATCGTCAATAAGAAGGTCCAAGGGATACAGTAAACCTGAAGTGAAGCATCGGAATCTTAAACTGGACTCACAGGAGAGGTTCAAATCATGGAAAGTGAGAGTGTCAGTCGTCTTGTGCTTAAGTCGCCATTGTGCCTTTTGTATTAAATTCGGATGCAATTTCTGTGTTTCTTCGTTAATAAGAAGGTCCAAGGGATACAGTAAACCTGAAGTGAAGCATGGGAATCTAAAAGTGGACTCATAGGAGAGTTTCAAATCATAGGAAGTTATAGTGTCACTCCTCTTGTACCTAAGTCGGTATTGTGACTTTTGTATTAAATTCGGATGCAATTTCTGTGTTTCATCATCAACAAGAATGTCCAAGGGTTACAGTAAACCTGAAGTGAAGCGTAGGAATCTAAAACTGGACTCACAGGAGAGGTTCAAATCATAGAAAGTGAGAGTGTTAGTCCTCTTGTACTTAAGTCGGCATTGTGCCATTTGTATTAAATTCGGATGCAATTTCTGTGTCTCATCGTCAATAAGAAGGTCCAAGGGATACAGTAAACCTGAAGTGAAGCATCGGAATCTAAAACTGGACTCACAGGAGAGGTTCAATTCATAGAAAGTTAGAGTGTCAGTCCTCTTGTACTTAAGTCGGCATTGTGCCTTTTTGAATTTAATTCCGATGAAATTTCTGTGCTTCATCGTCAATAAGAAGTAGCAAGGTATACAGTAAACCTGAAGTGAAGCATCAGAAGCTAAAACTGGACTCACAGGAGAGGTTCAAATCATAGAAAGTGAGTGTGTCAGTCCTCTTTGTAATAAAGTCGACATTATGCCATTTGTATATACTTCGGATTCAATTTCAGTGTTTCATCGTCAATAAGAAGGTCCAAGGGATACAGTAAACCAGAAGTGAAGCATCGGAATCCAAAACTGGACTCACAGGAGAGGTTCAAATCATAGAAAGTGAGAGTGTCAAACCTCTTGTACTGAAGTCGGCATTGTGCCCTTTGAATTTAATTCGGATGCAATGTCTGTATTTCATCGTCAATAAGAAGGTGCAAGGTATACAGTAAACCTGAAGTGAAGCTTCGAATCTAAAACTGGACTCACAGGAGAGGTTCAAATCATGGAATGTGAGAATGTCAGTCCTCTTGTACATATGTCGCCATTGTGGCCTTTTGTATTATATTCGGATGCAATTTCTGTGTTTCATCGTCAATAAGAAGGTCCAAGGGATACAGTAAACCTGAAGTGAAGCATCGGAATCTAAAACTGGACTCACAGGAGATGTTCAAATCATAGAAAGTTATAGTGTCAGCGCTCTTGTACTTTATTCGGCTTTGTGCCTTTTGTATTAAATTTGGATGCAAACTCTGTGTTTCATCGTCAATATGAAGGTGCAAGGTATACAGTAAACCTGAAGTGAAGCATCGGAATCTAAAACTGGACTCACAGGAGAAGTTCAAATCATAGAAAGTTAGCGACTCACTTCTGTTGTACTTAAGTCGGTATTGTGCCTTTTGTATTAAATTCGGATGCAATTTCTGTGTTTCATCGTCAATAAGGAAAGTCCTAGGGATTACAGTAAACCTGAAGTGAAGCATCGGAATCTAAAACTGGACTCACAGGAGAGGTTCAAATCATGGAAAGTAAGAGTGTCAGTCCTCTTGTACTTAAGTCGGCATTGTGCCATTCGTATTAAATTATGATGCATTTTCTGTGTCTCATCGTAAATAAGAAGGTGCAAGGTATACAGTAAACCTGAAGTGAAGCATCGGAATCTAAAACTGGACTCATAGGAGAGGTTCAAATCATGGAAAGTGAGAGTGTCAGTCCTCTTGTACTTAAGTCGCCTTGTGCCTTTTGTATTAAATTTGGATGCAATTTCTGTGTTTCATCGTCAATAAGAAGGTCCAAGGGATACAGTAAACCTGAAGTGAAGCATCGGAATCTAAAACTGGACTCACAGGAGATGTTCAAATCATAGAAAGTTATAGTGTCAGCGCTCTTGTACTTTATTCGGCATTGTGCCTTTTTTATTAAATTCGGATGCAAACTCTGTGTTTCATCGTCAATAGGAAGGTCCAATGGATACAGAAAACCTGTAGTGAAGCATCGGAATCTAAAACTGGACTTACAGGAGGGGTTCAAATCATAGAAAGTGAGAGTGTCAGTCCTCTTGTACTTAAGACGGCATTGTGCCATTTGTATTAAATTCGGATGCAATTTCTGTGTTTCATCGTCTATAAGAAGGTCCAACGGATACAGGTAAACCTGAAGTGAAGCATCGGAATCTAAAACTGGACTCACAGGAGAGTTTCAAATCATAGAAAGTGAGAGTGTTAGTCCTCTTGTACTTAAGTCGGCATTGTGCCATTTCAATTTAATTCCGAAGCAATTTCTGTGTTCCATCGTCAATAAGAAGGTGCAAGGTATACAGTAAACCTGAAGTGAAGCATCGGAATCTAAAACTGGACTCACAGGAGAGGTTCAAATCATAGAAAGTGAGAGTGTTAGTCCTCTTGTACTTAAGTCGGCATTGTGCCATTTGTATTAAATTCGGATGCAATTTCTGTGGCTCATCGTCAATAAGAAGGTCCAAGGGATACAGTAAACCTGAAGTGAAGCATCGGAATCTAAAACTGGACTCACAGGAGAGGTTCAATTCATAGACATTTAGAGTGTCAGTCCTCTTGTACTTAAGTCGGCATTGTGCTTTTTGAATTTAATTCCGATGCAATTTCTGTGTTTCGTCGTCAATAAGAAGTAGCAAGGTATACAGTAAGCCTGAAGTGAAGCATCAGAAGCTAAAACTGGACTCACAGGAGAGGTTCAAATCATAGAAAGTGAGAGTGTTAATCCTCTTGTACTTATGTCGTAATTGTGCCATTTGTATTAAATCGGATGCAATTTCTGTGTTTCATCGTCAATAAGAAGGTCCAAGGAATACAGTATACCTGTAGTGAAGCATCGGAATCTAAAACTGGACTCACAGGAGAGGTTCAAATCATAGAAAGTGAGAGTGTCAGTCCTCTTGTAATTATGTCGACATTATGCCATTTGTATATACTTCGGATTCAATTTCAGTGTTTCATCGTCAATAAGAAGGTCCAAGGGATACAGTATACCAGAAGTGAAGCATCGGAATCCAAAACTGGACTCACAGGAGAGGTTCAAATCATAGAAAGTGAGAGTGTCAGTCCTCTTGTACTGAAGTCGGCATTGTGCCTTTTGAATTTAATTCCGATGCAATTTCTGTGTTTCATCGTCAATAAGAAGGTGCAAGGTATACAGTAAACCTGAAGTGAAGCTTCGGAATCTAAAACTGGACTCACAAGAGAGGTTCAAATCATGGAATGTGAGAGTGTCAATCCTCTTGTACTTAAGTCGCCATTGTGCCTTTTGTATTAAATTTGGATGCAATTTCTGTGTTTCATCGTCATTAAGAGGGTCCAAGGGATACAGTACACCTGAAGTGAAGCATCGGAATCTAAAACTGGACTCACAGGAGAGGTTCAAATCATAGAAAGTGAGAGTGTCAGTCCTCTTATAATTAAGTCGGCATTATGTCATTTGTATTTAATTCGGATGCAATTTCTGTGTTTCATCGTCAATATGAAGGTGGAAGGTATACAGTAAACCTGAAGTGAAGCTTCTTAATCTAAAACTGGACTCACAGGAGAAGTTCAAATCATAGAAAGTTAGCGACTCACTCCTGTTGTACTTAAGTCGGTATTGTGCCTTTTGTATTAAATTCGGATGTAATTTCTGTGTTTCATCGTCAATAAGAAGGTCCAAGGGATACAGTAAACATGAAGTGAAGCATCGGAATCTAAAACTGGACTCACAGGAGAGGTTCAAATCGTGGAAAGTGAGAGTGTCAGTCCTTTTGTACTTAAGTCGGCATTGTGCCATTCGTATTAAATTCCGATGCAATTTCTGTGTCTCATCGTCAATAAGAAGGTGCAAGGTATACAGTAAACCTGAAGTGAAGTATCGGAATCTAAAACTGGACTCATAGGAGAGGTTCAAATCATGGAAAGTGAGAGTGTCAGTCCTCTTGTACTTACGTCGCCATTGTGCCTTTTGTATTAAATTCGGATGCAATTTCTGTGTTTCATCGTCAATAAGAAGGTCCAAGGGGTACAGTAAACCTGAAGTGAAGCATCGGAATCTAAAACTGGACTTACAGGAGGGGTTCAAATCATAGAAAGTGAGAGTGTCAGTCCTCTTGTACTTAAGACGCCATTGTGCCATTTGTATTAAATTCGGATGCAATTTCTGTGTTTCATCGTCAATAAGAAGGTCCAATGGATACAGAAAACCTGTAGTGAAGCATCGGAATCTAAAACTGGACTTACAGGAGGGGTTCAAATCATAGAAAGTGAGAGTGTCAGTCCTCTTGTACTTAAGACGGCATTGTGCCATTTGTATTAAATTCGGATGCGATTTCTGTGTTTCTTCGTCAATAAGAAGGTCCAAGGGATACAGTAAACCTGAAGTGAAGCATGGGAATCTAAATGTGGACTCACAGGAGAGTTTCAAATCATAGAAAGTTATAGTGTCACTCCTCTTGTACCTAAGTCGGTATTGTGACTTTTGTATTAAATTCGGATGTAATTTCTGTGTTTCATCGTCAATAAGAAGGTCCAAGGGATGCAGTATACCTTAAGGGAAGCATCGGAATCTAAAACTGGACCCACAGGAGAGGATCAAATCATAGAATGTGGGAGTGTCAGTCCTCTTTTACTTAAGTCGGCATTGTGCCTTTTGTATTAAATTCGGATGCAATTTCTGTGTTTAATCGTCAATAAGAAGGTCCAAGGGATACAGTAAACCTGAAGTGAAGCATCGGAATCTAAAACTGGACTCACAGGAGAGGTTCAAATCATGGAAAGTGAGAGTGTCAGTCGTCTTGTGCTTAAGTCGCCATTGTGCCTTTTGTATTAAATTCGGATGCAATTTCTGTGTTTCTTCGTCAATAAGAAGGTCCAAGGGATACAGTAAACCTGAAGTGAAGCATGGGAATCTAAAAGTGGACTCACAGGAGAGTTTCAAATCATAGAAAGTTATAGTGTCACTCCTCTTGTACCTAAGTCGGTATTGTGACTTTTGTATTAAATTCGGATGTAATTTCTGTGTTTCATCATCAACAAGAATGTCCAAGGGATACAGTAAACCTGAAGTGAAGCATCGGAATCTAAAACTGGACTCACAGGAGAGGTTCAAATCATAGAAAGTGAGAGTGTTAGTCCTCTTGTACTTAAGTCGGCATTGTGCCATTTGTATTAAATTCGGATGCAATTTCTGTGTCTCATCGTCAATAAGAAGGTCCAAGTGATACAGTAAACCTGAAGTGAAGCATCGGAATCTAAATCTGGACTCACAGGAGAGGTTCAATTCATAGAAAGTTAGAGTGTCAGTCCTCTTGTACTTAAGTCGGCATTGTGCCTTTTGAATTTAATTCCGATGAAATTTCTATGCTTCATCGTCAATAAGAAGTAGCAAGGTATACAGTAAACCTGAAGTGAAGCATCAGAAGCTAAAACTGGACTCACAGGAGAGGTTCAAATCATAGAAAGTGAGAGTGTTAGTCCTCTTGTACTTAAGTCGGCATTGTGCCATTTGTATTAAATCGGATTCAATTTCTGTGTTTCATCGTCAATAAGAAGTTCCAAGGAATACAGTATACCTGTAGTGAAGCATCGGAATCAAAAACTGGACTCACAGGAGAGGTTCAAATCATAGAAAGTGAGAGTGTCAGTCCTCTTGTACTTAAGTCTGCATTGTGCCTTTTGTATTAAATTCGGATGCAATTTCTGTGTTTCATCGTCAGTAAGAAGGTCCAAGGGATACAGTAAACCTGAAGTGAAGCATCGGAATCTAAAACTGGACTCACAGGAGGTGTTCAAATCATAGAAAGTTATAGTGTCAGCGCTCTTGTACTTTATTCGGCATTGTGCCTTTTGTATTAAATTTGGATGCAATCTCTGTGTTTCATCGTCAATATGAAGGTGCAAGGTATACAGTAAACCAGAAGTGAAGCATCGGAATCTAAAACTGGACTCACAGGAGAAGTTCAAATCATAGAAAGTTAGCGACTCACTTCTGTTGTACTTAAGTCGGTATTGTGCCTTTTGTATTAAATTCGGATGCAATTTCTGTGTTTCATCGTCAATAAGAAAGTCCAAGGGATACAGTAAACCTGAAGTGAAGCATCGGAATCTAAAACTGGACTCACAGGAGAGGTTCAAATCATGGAAAGTGAGAGTGTCAGTCCTCTTGTAGTTAAGTCGGCATTGTGCCATTCGTATTAAATTCCGATGCATTTTCTGTGTCTCATCGTAAATAAGAAGGTGCAAGGTATACAGTAAACCTGAAGTGAAGCATCGGAATCTAAAACTGGACTAATAGGAGAGGTTCAAATCATGGAAAGTGAGAGTGTCAGTCCTCTTGTACTTAAGTCGCCATTGTGCCTTTTGTATTAAATTTGGATGCAATTTCTGTGTTTCATCGTCAATAAGAAGGTCCAAGGGATACAGTAAACCTGAAGTGAAGCATCGGAATCTAAAACTGGACTCACAGGAGATGTTCAAATCATAGAAAGTTATAGTGTCAGCGCTCTTGTACTTTATTCGGCATTGTGCCTTTTTTATTAAATTCGGATGCAAACTCTGTGTTTCATCGTCAATAGGAAGGTCCAATGGATACAGAAAACCTGTAGTGAAGCATCGGAATCTAACACTGGACTTACAGGAGGGGTTCAAATCATAGAAAGTGAGAGTGTCAGTCCTCTTGTACTTAAGACGGCATTGTGCCATTTGTATTAAATTCGGATGCAATTTCTGTGTTTCATCGTCTATAAGAAGGTCCAACGGATACAGTAAACCTGAAGTGAAGCATCGGAATCTATAACTGGACTCACAGGAGAGTTTCAAATCATAGAAAGTGAGAGTGTTAGTCCTCTTGTACTTAAGTCGGCATTGTGCCATTTCAATTTAATTCCGAAGCAATTTCTGTGTTCCATCGTCAATAAGAAGGTCCAAGGGATACAGTAAACCTGAAGTGAAGCATCGGAATCTAAAACTGGACTCACAGGAGAGGTTCAATTCATAGACATTTAGAGTGTCAGTCCTCTTGTACTTAAGTCGGCATTGTGCTTTTTGAATTTAATTCCGATGCAATTTCTGTGTTTCATCGTCAATAAGAAGTAGCAAGGTATACAGTAAGCCTGAAGTGAAGCATCAGAAGCTAAAACTGGACTCACAGGAGAGGTTCAAATCATAGAAAGTGAGAGTGTTAATCCTCTTGTTCTTATGTCGTCATTGTGCCATTTGTATTAAATCGGATGCAATTTCTGTGTTTCATCGTCAATAAGAAGGTCCAAGGAATACAGTATACCTGTAGTGAAGCATCGGAATCTAAAACTGGACTCACAGGAGAGGTTCAAATCATAGAAAGTGAGAGTGTCAGTCCTCTTGTAATTAAGTCGACATTATGCCATTTGTATATACTTCGGATTCAATTTCAGTGTTTCATCGTCAATAAGAAGGTCCAAGGGATACAGTAAACCAGAAGTGAAGCATCGGAATCCAAAACTGGACTCACAGGAGAGGTTCAAATCATAGAAAGTGAGAGTGTCAGTCCTCTTGTACTGAAGTCGGCATTGTGCCTTTTGAATTTAATTCCGATGCAATTACTGTGTTTCATCGTCAATAAGAAGGTGCAAGGTATACAGTAAACCTGAAGTGAAGCTTCGGAATCTAAAACTGGACTCACAAGAGATGTTCAAATCATGGAATGTGAGAGTGTCAGTCCTCTTGTACTTAAGTCGCCATTGTGCCTTTTGTATTAAATTTGGAGGCAATTTCTGTGTTTCATCGTCATTAAGAGGGTCCAAGGGATACAGTACACCTGAAGTGAAGCATCGGAATCTAAAACTGGACTCACAGGAGAGGTTCAATTCATAGAAAGTGAGAGTGTTAGTCCTCTTGTACTTAAGTCGGCATTGTGCCATTTGTATTAAATCGGATTCAATTTCTGTGTTTCATCGTCAATAAGAAGTTCCAAGGAATACAGTATACCTGTAGTGAAGCATCGGACTCAAAAACTGGACTCACAGGAGAGGTTCAAATCATAGAAAGTGAGAGTGTCAGTCCTCTTGTACTTAAGTCTGCATTGTGCCTTTTGTATTAAATTCGGATGCAATTTTTGTGTTTCATCGTCAATAAGAAGGTCCAAGGGATACAGTAAACCTGAAGTGAAGCATCGGAATCTAAAACTGGACTCACAGGAGATGTTCAAATCATAGAAAGTTATAGTGTCAGCGCTCTTGTACTTTATTCGGCATTGTGCCTTTTGTATTAAATTTGGATGCAATCTCTGTGTTTCATCGTCAATATGAAGGTGCAAGGTATACAGTAAACCTGAAGTGAAGCATCGGAATCTAAAACTGGACTCACAGGAGAAGTTCAAATCATAGAAAGTTAGCGACTCACTTCTGTTGTACTTAAGTCGGTATTGTGCATTTTGTATTAAATTCGGATGCAATTTCTGTGTTTCATCGTCAATAAGAAAGTCCAAGGGATACAGTAAACCTGAAGTGAAGCATCGGAATCTAAAACTGGACTCACAGGAGAGGATCAAATCATGGAAAGTGAGAGTGTCAGTCCTCTTGTACTTAAGTCGGCATTGTGCCATTCGTATTAAATTCCGATGCATTTTCTGTGTCTCATCGTAAATAAGAAGGTGCAAGGTATACAGTAAACCTGAAGTGAAGCATCGGAATCTAAAACTGGACTCATAGGAGAGGTTCAAATCATGGAAAGTGAGAGTGTCAGTCCTCTGGTACTTAAGTCGCAATTGTGCCTTTTGTATTAAATTTGGATGCAATTTCTGTGTTTCATCGGCAATAAGAAGGTCCAAGGGATACAGTAAACCTGAAGTGAAGCATCGGAATCTAAAACTGGACTCACAGGAGATGTTCAAATCATAGAAAGTTATAGTGTCAGCGCTCTTGTACTTTATTCGGCATTGTGCCTTTTTTATTAAATTCGGATGCAAACTCTGTATTTCATCGTCAATAGGAAGGTCCAATGGATACAGATAACCTGTAGTGAAGCATCGGAATCCAAAACTGGACTTACAGGAGGGGTTCAAATCATAGAAAGTGAGAGTGTCAGTCCTCTTGTACTTAAGACGGCATTGTGCCATTTGTATTAAATTCGGATGCAATTTCTGTGTTTCATCGTCTATAAGAAGGTCCAACGGATACAGTAAACCTGAAGTGAAGCATCGGAATCTAAAACTGGACTCACAGGAGAGTTTCAAATCATAGAAAGTGAGAGTGTTAGTCCTCTTGTACTTAAGTCGGCATTGTGCCACTTGTATTAAATTCGGATGCAATTTCTGTGGCTCATCGTCAATAAGAAGGTCCAAGGGATACAGTAAACCTGAAGTGAAGCATCGGAATCTAAAACTGGACTCACAGGAGAGGTTCAATTCATAGACATTTAGAGTGTCAGTCCTCTTGTACTTAAGTCGGCATTGTGCTTTTTGAATTTAATTCCGATGCAATTTCTGTGTTTCATCGTCAATAAGAAGTAGCAAGGTATACAGTAAGCCTGAAGTGAAGCATCAGAAGCTAAAACTGGACTCACAGGAGAGGTTCAAATCATAGAAAGTGAGAGTGTTAATCCTCTTGTACTTATGTCGTCATTGTGCCATTTGTATTAAATCGGATGCAATTTCTGTGTTTCATCGTCAATAAGAAGGTCCAAGGAATACAGTATACCTGTAGTGAAGCATCGGAATCTAAAACTGGACTCACAGGAGAGGTTCAAATCATAGAAAGTGAGAGTGTCAGTCCTCTTGTAATTAAGTCGACATTATGCCATTTGTATATACTTCGGATTCAATTTCAGTGTTTCATCGTCAATAAGAAGGTCCAAGGGATACAGTAAACCAGAAGTGAAGCATCGGAATCCAAAACTGGACTCACAGGAGAGGTTCAAATCATAGAAAGTGAGAGTGTCAGTCCTCTTGTACTGAAGTCGGCATTGTGCCTTTTGAATTTAATTCCGATGCAATTTCTGTGTTTCATCGTCAATAAGAAGGTGCAAGGTATACAGTAAACCTGAAGTGAAGCTTCGGAATCCAAACTGGACTCACAAGAGAGGTTCAAATCATGGAATGTGAGAGTGGCAGTCCTCTTGTACTTAAGTCGCCATTGTGCCTTCTTGTATTAAATTTGGATGCAATTTCTGTGTTTCATCGTCATTAAGAGGGTCCAAGGGATACAGTACACCTGAAGTGAAACATCGGAATCTAAAACTGGACTCACAGGAGAGGTTCAATTCATAGAAAGTGAGAGTGTCAGTCCTCTTATCATTAAGTCGGCATTATATCATTTGTATTAAATTCGGATGCAATTTCTGTGTTTCATCGTCAATATGAAGGTGGAAGGTATACAGTAAACCTGAAGTGAAGCTTCTTAATCTAAAACTGGACTCACAGGAGAAGTTCAAATCATAGAAAGTTAGCGACTCACTCCTGTTGTACTTAAGTCGGTATTGTGCCTTTTGTATTAAATTCGGATGCAATTTCTGTGTTTCATCGTCAATAAGAAGGTCCAAGGGATACAGTATACCTTAAGGGAAGCATCGGAATCTAAAACTGGACCCACAGGAGAGGATCAAATCATAGAATGTGGGGTGTCAGTCCTCTTTTACTTAAGTCGGCATTGTGCCTTTTGTATTAAATTCGGATGCAATTTCTGTGTTTAATCGTCAATAAGAAGGTCCAAGGGATACAGTAACCCTTAAGTGAAGCATCGGAATCTAAAACTGGACTCATAGGAGAGGTTCAAATCATGGAAAGTGAGAGTGTCAGTCGTCTTGTGCTTAAGTCGCCATTGTGCCTTTTGTATTAAATTCGGATGCAATTTCTGTGTTTCTTCGTCAATAAGAAGGTCCAAGGGATACAGTAAACCTGAAGTGAAGCATGGGAATCTAAAAGTGGACTCACAGGAGAGTTTCAAATCATAGAAAGTTATAGTGTCACTCCTCTTGTACCTAAGTCGGTATTGTGACTTTTGTATTAAATTCGGATGTAATTTCTCTGTTTCATCATCAACAAGAATGTCCAAGGGATACAGTAAACCTGAAGTGAAGCATCAGAAGCTAAAACTGGACTCACAGGAGAGGTTCAAATCATAGAAAGTGAGAGTGTTAGTCCTCTTGTACTTAAGTCGGCATTGTGCCATTTGTATTAAATCGGATTCAATTTCTGTGTTTCATCGTCAATAAGAAGTTCCAAGGAATACAGTATACCTGTAGTGAAGCATCGGAATCAAAAACTGGACTCACAGGAGAGGTTCAAATCATAGAAAGTGAGAGTGTCAGTCCTCTTGTACTTAAGTCTGCATTGTGCCTTTTGAATTTAATTCCGATCCAATTTCTGTGTTCCATCGTCAATAAGAAGGTGCAAGGTATACAGTAAACCTGAAGTGAAGCATCGGAATCTAAAACTGAACTCACAGGAGAGGTTAAATCATAGAAAGAGAGAGTGTCAGTCCTTTTGTACTTAAGTCGGCATTGTGCCTTTTGTATTAAATTCGGATGTAATTTCTGTGTTTCTTCGTCAATATGAAGGTGCAAGGTATACAGTAAACCTGAAGTGAAGCATCGGAATCTAAAACTGGACCCACAGGAGAGGATCAAATCATAGAATGTTAGAGTGTCAGTCCTCTTTTACTTAAGTCGGCATTGTGCGTTTTGTATTAAATTCGGATGCAATTTCTGTGTTTAATCGTCAATTAGAAGGTCCAAGGGATACAGTAAACCTGAAGTGAAGCATCGGAATCTAAAACCAGACTCACAGGAGAGGTTCAAATCATAGAAAGTGAGAGTGTCAGTCTTTTTGTGCTTAAGTCGGCACTGTGCCCTTTGAATTTAATTCCGATCCAATTTCTGTGTTCCATCGTCAATAAGAAGGTGCAAGGTATACAGTAAACCTGAAGTGAAACATCGGAATCTAAAACTGGACTCACAGGAGAGGTTCTAATCATAGAAAGTGAGAGTGTTAGTCCTCTTGTACTTAAGTCGGCATTGTGCCATTTGTATTAAATTCGGATGCAATTTCTGTGTCTCATCGTCAATAAGGAGGTCCAAGGGATACAGTACACCTGAAGTGAAGCATCGGAATCTAAAACTGGACTCACAGCAGAGTTTCAAATCATAGAAAGTGAGAGTGTCAGTCCTCTTGTAATTAAGTCGGTATTATATCATTTGTATTAAATTCGGATGCAATTTCTGTGTTTCATCGTAAATAAGAAGGTGCAAGGTATACGGTAAACCTGAAGTGAAGCATCGGAATGTAAAACTGGACTCACAGGAGAGGTTCAAATCATAGAAAGTGAGAGTGTCAGTCCTCTTGTACTTAAGTCGCCATTGTGCCTTTTGTATTAAATTCGGATGCAATTTCTGTGTTTCATCGTCAATAAGAAGGTGCAAGGTATACAGTAAACCTGAAGTGAAGCATCGGAATCTAAAACCGGACCCACAGGAGAGGTTCAAATAATGGAAAGTGAGAGTGTCAGTCTTCTTGTGCTTAAGTCGCCATTGTGCCTTTTGTATTAAGTTCGGATGGAATTTCTGTGTTTCATCGTCAATAAGAAGGTCCAAGGGATACAGTAAACCTGAAGTGAAGCATCGGAATCTAAAACTGGACTCACAGGAGAGGTTCAAATCATAGAAACTTATAGTGTTACTCCTCTTTTACCTAAGTCGGCATTGTGAGTTTTGTATTAAATTCGGATGCAATTTCTGTGTTTCATCGTCAATAAGAAGGTCCAAGGGATACAGTAAACCTGAAGTGAAGCATCGGAATCTAAAACTGGACTCACAGGAGAGGTTCAAATCATAGAAAGTTAGAGTGTCAGTCCACTTGTACTTAAGTCGGCATTGTGCGTTTTGAATTTAATTCCGATGCAATTTCTCTGTTTCATCGTTAATAAGAAGGTGCAAGGTATACAGTAAACCTGAAGTGAAGCATCGGAATCTAAAACTGAACTCACAGGAGAGGTTAAATCATAGAAAGAGAGAGTGTCAGTCCATTTGTACTTAAGTCGGCATTGTGCCATTTGTATTAAATTTGGATGCAATTTCTGTGTTTCATCGTCAATAAGAAGGTCCAAGGGATACAATAAACCGGAAGTGAAGCATCGGAATCCTAAACTGGCCTCACAGGAGAGGTTCAAATCATAGAGAGTTAGAACGTTAGAGTGTCAGTCCTCTTGTACTTAAGTCGGCATTGTGCTTTTGTATTAAATTCGGATGTAATTTCTGTGTTTCTTCGTCAATATGAAGGTGCAAGGTATACAGTAAACCTGAAGTGAAGCATCGGAATCTAAAACTGGACCCACAGGAGAGGATCAAATCATAGAATGTTAGAGTGTCAGTCCTCCTTTACTTAAGTCGGCATTGTGCGTTTTGTATTAAATTCGGATGCAATTTCTGTGTTTAATCGTCAATTAGAAGGGTCCAAGGGATACAGTAAACCTGAAGTGAAGCATCGGAATCTAAAACCAGACTCACAGGAGAGGTTCAAATCATAGAAAGTGAGAGGTGTCAGTCTTTTTGTGCTTAAGTCGGCACTGTGCCTTT